>NC_084618.1:75160537-75225537 GCF_033978795.1 Nerophis ophidion
GTTACCGGGAGGGAATTCCAGAGTACTGGAGCCCGAAATGAAAAAGCTCTATAGCCCGCAGACTTTTTTTGGGCTTTGGGAATCACTAATAAGCCGGAGTCCTTTGAAGGCAGATTTCTTGCCGGGACATATGGTACAATACAATCGGCAAGATAGGATGGAGCTAGACCGTGTAGTATTTTATACGTAAGTAGTAAAACCTTAAAGTCACATCTTAAGTGCACAGGAAGCCAGTGCAGGTGAGCCAGTACAGGTGTAATGTGATCAAACTTTCTTGTTCTTGTCAAAAGTCTAGCAGCCGCATTTTGTACCAACTGTAATCTTTTAATGCTAGACATGGGGAGACCCGAAAATAATACGTTACAGTAATCGAGGCGAGACGTAACAAACGCATGGATAATGATCTCGGCGTCTTTAGTGGACAGAATGGAGCGAATTTTAGCGATATTACGGAGATGAAAGAAGGCCGTTTTAGTAACGCTTTTAATATCAATATATCGCCCATCCCTAATTTTAACTGACTTTTATTTTTGTTTATATTTTCATTTGTTTCTGCTTCTTATTCTTTGTGCAGTCAAGGCTCGACAGCGCCCCCGCAGCACCGGCCCTTTCATTACATGCAGTAGAGGCGAGAGTTTCAAAAAAAAAAAAAAAAGCTCATGCGATACTGACAAATTCGATTTAAAAGAAGTAAAAGGCGGAGAGGAGAAGACGACCTCTGACCTTTGCTCTTTATCAAACTGACTGTAGCGATTTATTGACTTCTTCGAAAGTGTGTGTGTGTGTGTGTGTGTGTGTGTGTGCGTATGTATGTGTGTGTGTGGCAATGGATTGACATATTACTTTTGAGACTGTCCTCCCGGGAGCACTAACCTTATTGTTCTGTGTCATTTCCTCCCCTTCTCTTTGAGCGCCACCATGTTTACCTCCCCCAAGACAGCCCCCCACCCCACCCCACCCCAAATAAGATACAATAGACAATCAATCGAAAATACATTTGACATATTTTACAAACTGTCTGCTTGAGCTGCTTGATGTTCGTGTTTTTATTTTTGATTCATTTTCGATGTATCAAAAACTATAAAAGTACTTGAAGAGCACAGGCCTCCACCCGGCCAATAGTAAAAAAAAATGTTGATTGGCAACACTAAATTGGCCCTAGTGTGTGAATGTGAGTGTGAATGTTGTCTGTCTATCTGTGTTGGCCCTGCGATGAGGTGGCGACTTGTCCAGGGTGTACCCCGCCTTCCGCCCGATTGTAGCTGAGATAGGCGCCAGCGCCCCCCGCGACCCCGAAAGGGAATAAGCAGTAGAAAATGGATGGATGGATGGATAATAATGATAATTAAATCCAGGCTGTGAACCGGATCATCCCCTAAATCAAATTATGTTTCCCATTTTTCTGAAATGTTTAACAAAATGTGCCCACAATTGTTTGAACTATCCATAGCGAATTGAAAGAAATGGAGTGAACCCTCTTCTCAGGCATCCACTCTGTTTGCCTCCGTGAGTGGAGGCGAGGGGGATAGAATACACTTTGAAGTTAAAGGCCTACTGAAATGAGATGTTCTTATTTAGACGGGGATAGCAGGTCCATTCTATGTGTCATACTTGATCATTTCGCCATATTGCCATATTTTTGCTGAGATCATTAGCCATGCGTTTGTTACGTCTCGTCTCGATTACTGTAACGTATTATTTGTCTAGCATTAAAAGATTACAGTTGGTACAAAATGCGGCTGCTAGACTTTTGACAAGAACAAGAAAGTTTGATCACATTACACCTGTACTGGCTCACCTGCACTGGCTTCCTGTGCACTTAAGATGTGACTTTAAGGTTTTACTACTTACGTATAAAATACTACACGGTCTAGCTCCATCCTATCTTGCCGATTGTATTGTACCATATGTCCCGGCAAGAAATCTGGGTTCAAAGGACTCCGGCTTATTAGTGATTCCCAAAGCCCAAAAAAAGTCTGCGGGCTATAGAGCGTTTTCCGTTCGGGCTCCAGTACTCTGGAATGCCCTCCCGGTAACAGTTCGAGATGCTACCTCAGTAGAAGCATTTAAGTCTCACCTTAAAACTCATTTGTATACTCTAGCCTTTAAATAGACCTCCTTTTTAGACCAGTTGATCTGCCGCTTCTTTTCTTTTTCTCCTCTGTCCCCCCCTCCCTTGTGGAGGGAGTCCGGTCCGATAACCATGGATGAAGTACTGGCTGTTCAGAATCGGGACCCAGGATGGACTGCTCGCCTGTGTATCGGTTGGGGACATCTCTACGCTGCTGATCCGACTCCGCTTGGGATGGTTTCCTGTGGACGGGACTCTGGCTGCTGTCTTGGACCCGCTTTGAACTGAACTCTCGCGGCTGTGTTGGAGCCACTATGGATTGAACTTTCACAGTATCATGTTAGACCCGCTCGACATCCATTGCTTTCGGTTTCCTAGGGAGGGGGGTCGCCCACATATGAGGTCCTCTCCAAGGTTCTCATAGTCATCATTGTCACTGGCGTCCCACTGGGTGTGAGTTTTCCTTGCCCTTATGTGGGTTTTTCCGAGGATGTCGTAGTCGTAGTGGTTTGTACAGTCCTTTGAGACATTTGTGATTTAGGGCTATATAAATAAACATTGATTGATTGATACTTTTAATGAATTTGCAAAAATAAACATTTCACATTGTCATTATTGTGTTTAGAATTTTGAAGAATATGTAGAAAAAAGTGGAACTGATACAGTGTCGTTGAATGACCTTGTTTGATGCCCCTTTTTTTTCTTTTTTTTCCACCAAAAAAAGCTACAGGTAAACTCTAAATGCCTGTTGGCCTTGTTGGGTCTGCTCCCCTGTGTCATGTCTGTGTGATCATGTTTTGTTTTTTGGACACTCAGTTCCTGTTTTTGCACTTCGTTTGTTTGTTACCATGACTACCCATTAGTTTTCACCTGTCCTGATGTCGCACACCTGTTTTTACTGATCATGTCAATGTTATTTAAGCCGGTCTGTTTCTGTTGTTCGTCCTGGCAACATCCACCATCTATCACCTGCTACGCACCTTGTAATGATTCATGCCAATGATTCATCATGTCCCGTTCTCATTCCGTTCCAAGTAAGCTTTTCGTTATTTATGCCATGGTGCAAGTTTTTGTTTTCACTGCCAAGTTTTTGTACCTCCTTGTGAGCACTTTTTGTTTGTTCCTGTTTTTTTTAGTTAAAATTAAATCATGTCTTTACCTTCACACCGCGTCCACTCCGATCGCTTTGCACCTCGGGAAAACAACCCTGACCCAAGTCCCAGTCCTGACGCCCTGGAGTTAAAAGAAAATTGCACAAATTAAAAAGATATGTATTTGGAAAAGGTAAAAATAAAAATTTGACAGAGATTGTATTTAAATATTACATGTTCATGGCCCTAGTGTGTGAATGTGAGTGTGAGTATTGTCTGTCTATCTGTGTTGGCCCTGCGATGAGGTGGCGACTTGTCCAGGGTGTACTCCGCCTTCCGCCCGATTGTAGCTGAGATAGGCGCCAGCGCCCCCCGTGTCCCCGAAAGGGAATAAGCGGTAGAAAATGGATGGATGGATATTACATGTTCAAAAAAATAAATTTGAAAAAATATTAAACAAGGGCTTAAGTTATTATTATTGTCAAATTAAATTCTAAATAGTGCAATTATTATTTTATAATAATTTATGGTATTTATGTGAAAACCGCACATAAAAATCAATACACTTGTCAATATACTGAAACTGACTCAGTCCTATTGGGATTACACCTCTTTCTGCATGCCTAAGGCACTTCAATAATATTTACTGAAAATATTTCCTGCTTAACATGGCCGCAGCTTGACTCTGGAACGGACAATTTATGTTCCCTTTGACGTCTACAGGGAAGGGAAATGATTCCATAGCGCTCTGACGAGCAAATGAGTCACACATTACACTCAATGACCTCGCCTCTTAGCACTATTTATACACCGTGTGATGAAATATGTTGCTATCGGGGCGATACCACCTGCATGCCTCAGGTGCTTCGCCACTTTATCATTAACTGATGTTTTTTTTTTTATTGCAGGAGGCGGCGGCGTTCGGCAAAAAGCTGGGCTTTGAGGTGAGTTAGCCTCTCCTGCTACAAACGCATCTTTCTTATTTTATTTTTTTTTTTGCTGATAATGAAGTTCTTTTTCGGACAGTGATTGATGTGCTATTATACTCTGCGGGCCTGGATGCAGTTGCCATGGCAACCTGGCAGTCGTCATGGTTTCTTTGTTCAGCGCCGTCTCTCTCCCTCACTCTTTTTCACTCTTTCTGTGTGTGTGTGTGTGTGTGTGTGTGTTATGACGCACTCTTGCCGGGTGTGCAGCCGACATCGCCTACAGATGTTATTTATTGAATTTTGAAAAGCCTCTCGGGAAGCCGACACGTCCTTTTGGAGCCTTTAGCTCATCAGGTTGCCTCCTTGTTATCCCCCTGATGCTTCACGTCTTGCCACCCTTGCATATATCATTTTTAAAACACACACCAGAGGCCCCCTAATAAGCAAATTAAAATCATTTTTAGACATCACACTCTCTTAACGTGTCAAACAATTTTATTTTATTTTTTCTCGTATCTGATCTCTCTTTCGACGTGTGAATAATTGTCATCCGGCATCGCTAACGCTGTGATCAACGTGACCGGAATAGGAATGCTCTGATGGCACTTTGGAGGAGGAAAGAGGAGGAGGAGGAGGGGGAGACGGGGGGGACAGGTGAAGGACTGATGGAGGCTCGTGGGAGTAAAAAAAACAAAAAAAAAAACAGACAACACACAAAGGGCAATAGTGTGAGGGCTTGTTCTTTGACATTTACTGCAACACTTCTAAATTGCATTATTATTGTTCTTTAGTCCCATGAAAATGTGTTATTGATCTGGAAAATTGTTCATCATTGGTGCTCTGACATCACCAGGTCAACATGTCTAATAATGCAGGAATATCCTGGACAAAGAAAGGTGTATTGTTTATATTAGCCATAATGCCATGATTGTATCACTGTTAAAGGGGAACATTATCACCAGACCTATGTAAGCGTCAATATATACCTTGATGTTGCAGAAAAAGGACCATATATTTTTTTAACCGATTTCCTAACTCTAAATTGGTGAATTTTGGCGAATTAAACACCCACTTTCCCTCCACCCACATTAATGCCAAACAAACACTTACCAATCGACGGATTTAAGCCGCTCCAGTGTCAAAAGATCCGAAAGTCCATCGTCTGCACATTTTACCGGCGATCCTACGACAGACATGGCACAGAGATGTGTGGATACCCTGCGACACTCAAAGCAGATGCATTTCCAACAATAAAGTCAACAAAATCACAAAGGGGAGTTTTGTTGATGTTATTGACTTATGTGCTAATCAGACATATTTGGTCGCGGCATGACTGCCAGCTAATCGATGCTAACATGCTATTTAGGCTAGCTGTATGTACATCTGTAGTTATATTTGCATCCAGCATTTCACTCCACCCGCAATTAATGCCAAACAAACACTTACCAATCGACGGATTTAAGTTGCTCCTGCACATTTTACCGGCGATGCTACGACAGACATGGCACAGAGATGTATGGATACCCTGCGACACTCAATCGTTGGTTAGAAGTCGATCGCCGAATAGCTTCAATAGCTATTCGCTCAATAGCTTCAGTTTCTTCTTCAATTTCGTTTTCGCTATCTGCCTCCATACTCCAACCATCCGTTTCAATACATGCTTAATCTGTTGAATCGCTTAGGCCGCTGAAATCCGAGTCTGAATCCAAGCTAATGTCGCTATATCTTGCTGTGCTATCCGCCATGTTGGCATCACTAAATGACGTCACAGGAAAATGGACAATGGATTTAAAGATATCGAAAATAAGGCACTTTAAAGCCTTTTTTCGGGATATTCCATGATGGGTAAAAAAAAATTCAAAACTTAGAAGAACAAAATAAGCCACTGGGAACTGATTTTTATTGGTTTTAACCCTTCTGAAATTGTTATAATGTTCCTCTTTAATATATTGTAGTTTTTATTTACAAAACCAAAAAACAGTGAAGTTGGCACGTTGTGTAAATGGTAAATAAAAACAGAATACAATGATTTGCAAATCCTTTTCAACTCATATTCAGTTCAATAGACTGGAAAGACAAGATATTTAATGTTCGAACTGAGTAACTTAATTTTCCTGAGCTCGGGCCCAGCAAAGCCGGCGGCGTTTCTGGGTGTTGTTGATACATGGCTTTGGCGGTCCAATGATTGTCACACACACACAGGTGAAATTTGCTTACACATTTGTAAATGGTAAATAAAAACAAAATACAATGATTTGCAAATTCTTTTCAACTCATATTCAATTGAATAGACTGCAAAGACAAGATATTTAATGTTCGAACTGAGAAACTTAATTTTTCTGAGCTCGGGCCCAGCGAAGCCGGCGGCGTTTCTGGGTGTTGTTGATACATGGCTTTGGCTTTGCATAGTATATACCTTTCAGCATTAATGGTGCTTTCACAGAAGTGTAAGTTACCCATGCCTTGGCCACCAATACACCCCCATACCATCACAGATGCTGGATTTTGAATTTTGCACCTGTAACAGTCCGGATGGTTTTTGTCCTCTTTGGTCCGGAGGACACGACGTCCACTGTTTCCAAAAACAATTTGAAATGTGGACTCGTCAGACCAGAGAATACTTTTCTACTTTGCTTCAGTCCATCTTAGATGAGTTCAGGCCCAGCGAAGCCGGCGGCATTTCTGGATGTTGTTGATAAATGACTTTCGCTTTGCATAGTAGAGTTTTAACTTGCACTTGCAGATGTAGCGACCAACTGTAAAGTTAAAGTTAAATTACCAAAGATTGTCACACACACACTAGGTATCGTGAAAATTTGTCCTCTGCATTTGACCCATCCTCTTGATCACCCCCTGGGAAGTGAGGGGAGCAGTGGGCAGCAGCGTTGCTGTGCTATCCGCCATGTTGGCATCACTAAATGGCGTCACAGAAAAATGGACAATGGATTTAAAGATATCGAAAATAAGGCACTTTAAAGCCTTTTTTCGGGATATTCCATGATGGGTAAAAAAAAATTCAAAACTTAGAAAAACAAAATAAGCCACTGGGAACTGATTTTTATTGGTTTTAACCCTTCTGAAATTGTGATAATGTTCCTCTTTAATATATTGTAGTTTTTATTTACAAAACCAAAAAAACAGTGAAGTTGGCACGTTGTGTAAATGGTAAATAAAAACAGAATACAATGATTTGCAAATCCTTTTCAACTCAAATTCAGTTCAATAGACTGGAAAGACAAGATATTTAATGTTCGAACTGAGAAAATATACTTTTCACATTGTAGAATTTTGCGGACAAAAATGTGTACATGTACATTGGTTTTATTTTTTTATTTTTAATAAATTTGCAAAAAATAAAAATAAAAACATTTCACATTGTCATTCTGGAGTATTGTCTGTAGAATTGTGAGGACAAAAAAATGTGTACATTTTATTTTGTTGTTTCTTTTCAATAAATTTGCAAAAAATAAAATACAAACTATACACATTGTCATTATGGGGTATTATGCCTAGAGCAGGGGTGCCCATTACGTCGATCGCGAGCTACCAGTCGACCGCGGGGGGTGTGTCAGTCCATCTCCAGCCAGGCTTTTAAAAAAAATAGACCTAAAAATTAGTGATCATCAATCTTCACCAAGACGTCACTTAAATGACATTCACGGTACCGGAGGGTCTTGTGAGATGACGCTGGCTGCTGCAAGATCATTATTATGAAAATATGACCGAGAGGAAGGCAAGAAACACTTTTTATTTCAACAGACTCTCGCGCCGTACCTTCCGTCAAAACTCTAAAGGCCGACTGCACATTTCCTATCTTCACAATAAAAGCCCTGCTTCATGCTGCCTGCGCTAACTAAATACAGAGTCTCGGAAAACTGGCGTGCACAAGCGATCCCTCAGAAAGCTGGCGTGCACATCACTTGTGCACGCCAGCTTTCCGAGACTCTGTATTTAGTTAGCGCAGGCAGCATGAAGCAGGGCTTTTATTGTGAAGATAGGAAATGTGCAGTCGGCCTTTAGAGTTTTGACGGAAGGGACGGCGTGAGAGTCTGCTGAAATAAAAAGTGTTTCTCGCCTTCCTCTCTGTCATTTTTTCATAATAATGAACTGGCAGCAGCCAGCGTCATCTCACAAGACCCTCGGGTGCCGTGAATGTCAATCAAGCAAGCTACGGAATTTGCCGCCAATGTTTTTCTTGTAAAGTGTATGGAAGCTGGATGAATTAGATGCCAAAAACCAACCACTTTCATGTGGTATTGTACAGAAAGGACAACTTTTTTTCTCCTCCATTTGAAAATGTGGGCGTTATCATCATTACTGTCTGATTCCAATCAATGCAAGTCATCAGAATCAGGTAATACACCAACTTATATTCTTGTCTTTGTGAAAGAAAGACATCTATATGTGTTACACATGCTTGTATTATCATTAAACACATTTAACTTGTTTACAAAAATGTCTCTTTCATAAATAAATAAATATAAATGATATATATAAATGAGGTAGATGCCCTCGAGTTGGTCAATTGAAAAGTAGCTCGCCTGCAGAAAAAGTGTGGGCACCCCTGATCTAGAGGAACAATATGTGTTTATTCCATTTCGGAGTTAGTCTTTAACAAAATGGAAACATGTTGCCACTGCAGACTAAAATAAAGATCCTTTTTGAAAATTCACCCTGCTGAGGAATATGTTCAAATGACTCAACTCACCAGAAACTACAAGTGTTTGGGTGTAGACGACAACAATGTATCCCGCTTGGTCGACACCAAAGGTTTATATTTTGTAGTTCTTACCACAACAGTGGTACATTAGAAGCATTTAGGTCTCACCTTAAAACTCATTTGTATACTCTAGCCTTTAAATAGACTCCCTTTTTAGACCAGTTGATCTGCCGTTTCTTTTCTTTTTCTCCTATGTCCCACTCTCCCTTGTGGAGGGGGTCTGGTCCGATCCGATCCGGTGGCCATGTACTGCTCGCCTGTGTATCGGCTGGGGACATCTCTGCGCTGCTGATCCGCCTCCGCTTGGGATGGTTTCCTGCTGGCTCCGCTGTGAACGGGACTCTCGCTGCTGTGTTGGATCCGCTTTGGACTGGACTCTCGCGACTGTGTTGGATCCATTATGGATTGAACTTTCACAGTATCATGTTAGACCCGCTCGACATCCATTGCTTTCCTCCTCTCCAAGGTTCTCATAGTCATCATTGTCACCGACGTCCCACTGGGTGTGAGTTTTCCTTGCCCTTATGTGGGCCTACAGAGGATGTCTTAGTGGTTTGTGCAGCCCTTTGAGACACCAGTGATTTAGGGCTATATAAGTAAACATTGATTGATTGATTGAACAAAACAAAATGTGGGAAAAGTGAAACAATGTAAATACTTTCCAAATGTGCTTTTTTTTTCCCCACCAAAAAAAAAAAGCTACAGGTGGACTTTAAATGCCTGTTGGCCTTGTTTGGTGTGCGCCCCCGGAGCCTCACAGCACCTTAAACCTGAGTGGAGCACCTTTTTTTATGTCGGCGAACATAAAACCCAAGGGCGACAATGTGCTGGAGCCTGGTGTGGTTTTGCACTCAGTGTCTGGAGGAGTGCTTGTGGTTCTATCCACAGTCACGGTGACAAATTGCCCCCCCCCCCCCCCCCCACACCCCACACCCCCCTTGCTCCTAGCAGCGTGGCTCGCTAACAGCCTCTGCATTAACCTCACCATTAGCACTTACTTAGAGTGTTACACCCATTTTTTTTTTCCCCCCCCCTCAGCCCCGGTTCTCAGCGGACCTCTCAGGGCTGATTAAAGCACATTTGGAAAGCGTTTAGAGGTGTAAAAAGCTCATTGAGTTAGTTCTGCGGCGTCTATCTTGTTTGATTACTCGCCTTGACCGCGATATTTGCTCTTGATTCCAGTGCAACCTCAATCGCGGGTTGCTCACCCCGCCGCCGGGCGGCCCGTAGCAGCGCCGTACGTCGTGATGAGTTAATAATAAAGCGGCACCGACAGCCGCGTCTGATCAAAGGCGAGCACTCCGGAGAGTTGGCCGGGCAATCTTCACGCACTTATTTCCACCCCACTTAGGGAACGCGACATGGCCCATCATTTTCCTCCCAGGGAAGCGTCGTGGAGCCTCTTATCGATCTGCTTGCATCCCCCCGGCTTGCTTATATTCATCCATGATCCCGCACCCCTGGTGCAGGTAGGACCTTCTCCTTTCTCTGCAACAGGCCACATTTTAAGTTCGAAAATGTCAGAGTTGGCCGAAGGAGCCATGACTATGGAAGAAGAGCGGGAAATGGATGACAAAGTTCAATCAATCAATCAATGTTTATTTATATAGCCCCAAATCACAAATGTCTCAAAGGACTGCACAAATCATTACGACTACAACATCCTCGGAAGAACCCACAAAAGGGCAAGGAAAACTCACACCCAGTGGGCAGGGAGAATTCACATCCAGTGGGACGCCAGTGACAATGCTGACTATGAGAAACCTTGGAGAGGACCTCAGATGTGGGCAACCCCCCCCCCTCTAGGGGACCGAAAGCAATGGATGTCGAGCGGGTGTAACATGATACTGTGAAAGTTCAATCCATAGTGGCTCCAACACAGCCGCGAGAGTTCAGTTCAAAGCGGATCCAAGACAGCAGCGAGAGTCCCGTCCACAGGAAACCATCTCAAGCGGAGGCGGATCAGCAGCGTAGACATGTCCCCAACCGATACAGGCGAGCGGTCCATCCTGGGTCTCGACTCTGGACAGCCAGTACTTCATCCATGGTCATCGGACCGGACCCCCTCCACAAGGGAGGGGGGGACATAGGAGAAAGAAAAGAAGCAGCAGATCAACTGGTCTAAAAAGGAGGTCTATTTAAAGGCTAGAGTATACAGATGAGTTTTAAGGTGAGACTTAAATGCTTCTACTGAGGTAGCATCTCGAACTGTTACCAGGAGGGCATTCCAGAGTACTGGAGCCCGAACGGAAAACGCTCTATAGCCCGCAGACTTTTTTTGGGCTCTAGGAATCACTAATAAGCCGGAGTCTTTTGAACGCAGATTTCTTGCCGGGACATACGGTACAATACAATCGACAAGATAGGCTGGAGCTAGACCGTGTAGTATTTTATACGTAAGTAGTAAAACCTTAAAGTCACATCTTAAGTGCACAGGAAGCCAGTGCAGGTGAGCCAGTACAGGCGTAATGTGATCAAACTTTCTTGTTCTTGTCAAAAGTCTAGCAGCCGCATTTTGTACCAACTGTAATCTTTTAATGCTAGACATAGGGAGACCCGAAAATAATATGTTACAGTAATCGAGACGAGACGTAACAAACGCATGGATAATGATCTCGGCGTCTTTAGTGGACAAAATGGAGCGAATTTTAGCGATATTACGGAGATGAAAGAAGGCCGTTTTAGTAACGCTTTTAATGTGTGACTCAAAGGAGAGAGTTGGGTCGAAGATAATACCCAGATTTTTTACAGAGTCACCTTGTTTTATTATTTGGTTGTCAAATGTTAAAGTTGTATTATTAAATAGAGTTCGGTGTCTAGCAGGACCGATAATCAGCATTTCCGTTTTTTGGGCGTTAAGTTGCAGAAAGTTAGCGGACATCCATTGTTTAATTTCATTAAGACACGCTTCCAACTGACTACAGTCCGGCGTGTTGGTCAGCTTTAGGGGCATGTAGAGTTGGGTGTCATCAGCATAACAGTGAAAGCTAATACCGTATTTGCGTATGACGTCACCCAGCGGCAGCATGTAGATGCTGAAGAGTACAGGGCCAAGGACCGAACCCTGGGGAACTCCACACAACCCTGGGGAACTCCACACAAGTTATCAGTACAGAGAAAGCAGAAGAAGCCAAGATAAAGGTCATGCATCCCAATCTTGGAGCTAGACCGGGAGGTTCAGATTTTCTGAGAAAACGACTTCAGAAAGGGCTAAAGTATTTTGATTCTGGCGATTATTACGACATGGCCAAGGCCAAAATGAAGAATAAACACTTGCCATCAGCCCCAACGGAGAAGGCTCAGATCACAGGTGGTCACATCCCGACACCTCAGGACCTGCCTCAGAGAAAGACCTCTATTGCGACAAGCAAACTGGCTGAGAGATATGAGTGTTTTTGTAGCTTTATTATAGCTCGGTATAGCTCGTTTGGTAGAGCGGCCGTGCCAGCAACTTGATGGTTCCAGGTTCGTTTCCCGCTTTGGCCATCCTAGTCACTGCCGTTGTGTCCTTGGGCAAGACACTTTACCCACCTGCTCCCAGTGCCACCCACACTGGTTTAAATGGAACTTCGATATTGGGTTTCACTATGTAAAGCGCTTTGAGTCGCTAGAGAAAAGCGCTATATAAATATAATTCACTAAATTCACTATATATTTGCAGACGGACGACATCGGCGAGATCGCGAGGAAGACCCAAGACCTGCACAAGGAGAACCCGACCAGGCCCAGGATGGTGGTGTTCACCCAGGGCAAGGACGACACTGTCGCAACCACCGGTAGGCCGTTTTATTTTCTCATTTGAAACTGCCAAGCTGATTTCCAGGCAAACTTGGGAGTAGAGCTGGTCGATATCTCGATATTTTGAGGTCATGTCACGATAGATACAGTGGGGGCAAAAAAGTATTTAGTCAGCCACCGATTGTGCAAGTTCTCCCACTTAAAATGATGACAGAGGTCTGTAATTTTCATCATAGGTACACTTCAACTGTGAGAGACAGAATGTAGGAATTTTAAAAACTTTATTTGTAAATTATGGTGGAAAATAAGTATTTGGTCAACCATTCAAAGCTCTCACTTTTGGCTCAAAATCTCACGATACATGGCCCCATTCATTCTTTCCTTAACACGGATCAATCGTCCTGTCCCCTTAGCAGAAAAACAGCCCCAAAGCATGATGTTCCCACCCCCATGCTTCACAGTAGGTATGGTGTTCTTGGGATGCAACTCAGTATTCTTCTTCCTCCAAACACGACTGTTATTACTGACAGACAGGTGTCGCGTTTTGACTGCAGCCAGGAACCTAAGAAAAACCCTCGTCTCCACGGCAACATCTCGGTCGCGTTCACTCTTTTGCCGCTTTTCCACTGACGCAGGGGTAGGCAACCCAGAACGATGAAAGAGCCATTTTGGAGCCAAATAACAACGCTGTCAAGCGCCTTTCATATAAAAATTGCGGGCCGCACTAAGATTAAACTTTCATATTAAGGTAGGGGCCGCAAAATAACGTCTCACGGGCCGCGTGTCTGAGACCCCTGATGTAAAAAAAACAGCTTGGGCCTTAAAAGGATTTATTCAGACTTAAGGTGTGTGTGAATGGGTGAATGTGGAAATAGTGTCAAAGGGCTTTGAGTACCTTGAAGGTAGAAAAGCGCTATACAAGTATAACCCATTTACCATTAACTCAGTTGGTAGCGGTATCGTTTTAAGGCAAGGGTCCCCAAACTATGGCCCGCGGGCCAGATACGGCCTGCCAGCGTCCAAAATCCGGCTCGCGGGTAGTACCCAGTAAAAAAATATATATATATATGTTTTTTATTGTTTTTTGTTTTTATCTGTTCTTTTTTACCAATCCTACAATTTATTTTCTACCGCTTGTTACTTGGTCTCCTAGGCAGATAAGGCACACCAGAATACAAAATCCAGGCCGCGGGTAGTACCAAGTATAAAAAAAAACATATATATATATATATATATAGACAGTATATTTTTTTATATTTTTTTAATCTTTCCTTTTTGCCCATCCATCAATTTATTTTCTACCGCTTGTTACTGGGTCTCCTAGGCAGATACGGCACACCAGAATACAAAATCCAGGCCGCGGGTAGTACCAAGTAAAAAAAAATATATATATATATATATATATATATATATACAGTATATATATTTTTTCTATCTTTCCTTTTTGCCCATCCATTAATTTATTTTCTACCGCTTGTTACTGGGTCTCCTAGGCAGATACGGCACACCAGAATACAAAATCCAGGCCGCGGGTAGTACCAAGTAAAAAAAAAAAATATATATATATATATATATATATATATATATATATATATATATATATATATATATATATATACAGTATATATATTTTTTTTATCTTTCCTTTTTGCCCATCCATTAATTTATTTTCTACCGCTTGTTACTGGGTCTCCTAGGCAGATAAGGCCCGCCAGCGTCCAAAATCTGTTCCCGGGTGTAACCCCCGACTAGGGAAAAAAAAAATGGTATTCATAAAAAAAATGTAATCTGTCCTTTTTCGCCCATCCTTCTATCCATTTTCTACCACTTGTTACTGGGTCTCCTAGGCAGATACGGCCCGCTAGCGTCCAAAATTCAGCCCGCGAATTCGGCCGAACTCGTCGTGTTTGGAAGAAGAAGAATACTGAGTTGCATCCCAAGAACACCAAACCTACTGTGAAGCATGGGGGTGGGAACATCATGCTTTGGGGCTGTTTGTCTGCTAAGGGGACAGGACGATTGATCCGTGTTAAGGAAAGAATGAATGGGGCCATGTATCGTGAGATTTTGAGCCAAAACCTCCTTCCATCAGTGAGAGCTTTGAATGGTTGACCAAATACTTATTTTCCACCATAATTTACAAATAAATTCTTTAAAATTCCTACAATGTGAATTCCTGGATTTTCTTTTCACATTCTGTCTCTCACAGTTGAAGTGTACCTATGATGAAAATTACAGACCTCTGTCATCATTTTAAGTGGGAGAACTTGCACAATCGGTGGCTGACTAAATACTTTTTTGCCCCACTCTATATATATATATATATATATATATATATATATTAACACATATATATATATATATATATAGCGGTCAATTTTTTTAACCCAATACGGCCCCCGGGTCAAAAAGTTTGGGGACCCCTGTTTGAAGGGTACTAGGTTTGAAAATGCCCTAAAAGATGCTCTCAACCTCCATGAAGCGAACACAAAAAAAAAAGCGATCGCTCCTCCCGCCGGTTATTAATCAAAACAGTCACCT
Organism: Nerophis ophidion; assembly: GCF_033978795.1. Lineage (NCBI taxonomy): Eukaryota > Metazoa > Chordata > Actinopteri > Syngnathiformes > Syngnathidae > Nerophis > Nerophis ophidion. The sequence goes on from NC_084618.1 coordinate 75,175,628, forward strand.
CGAACAATGCAAATACAAAAAAAAAATAAAAAATCCAGGAAAAACGATGGCTCAACATTTTCGGCTGGCTTTTTATGGATCAAATTCCAAAGATTCTTTTTCAAGAGTGGACAAACAGGCGGGGGAACCTCGCCTCGCTTTCCTCCGTCTTCACTTCCAATTTGTCCTCGTGCTAGTTTTATTTTCGCTCGAGACATGCCATCGCCTCTTCAGACATGTGGAGCCTTCACTTGAAAGCACGTATCTGGAGAGCAGCACAATGCGGCCTCGAATAGACGGCAGAACGCTGACAAGAAGAGCCAAATGCTATCAGGCCGTTTGCTTTGAAGTAGTGAACCTCCAGTATTGACACCAGATGTCAAAAAAAAAAAAACTAGAGCTCTGCATTCAGTCCTAAAAGACGTGTAGTTGGAAAATGGGGGCAGGCATTGATTTGTGGAGTACTTCTAAAATGATTTTGGACACGCTCCAGGATGCACAACTCCTACATGCTTCCCCCTGAACCTCATTTTAGCAGAAAGGTGCGGCTAATCGGAGGTCTTCCGTTGACATAGGTGCTCGCTCCAAATGGCGTTTTTTTTTAGAGGTGTGGTGCACACTGCAAAAAAGTCAGTGTTCAAAAACAAAAAAAAAATTCAAGCTGCAAGCAGCGATGGACGGGACCGCTTTGGCGGTAGAAGATGGATGGACGGTTTATTGCACAGAGAAAAAGTTGTATACACATGTGTTATACATCAGTCTCATAGTAATAACAGTTGTAAAGTGGCTTGGGCATTTTATAAGGACGCCTAGCATAGCATAGCTCGGTTGGTAGCGTGGCCGTGTCAGCAACTTGAGGGTTGCAGGTTCGATTCCCGCTTGTGCCATCCTGGTTACTGCCGTTGTGTCCTTGGGCAAGACACTTTACCCACCTGCTCCCAGTGCCACCCACACTGGTTTAAATGGAACTTAGATATTGGGTGTCACTATGTAAAGCGCTTTGAGTCACTTGAGAAAAGCGCTATATAAATAAAAATTCACTTCACTTCACTGGTGCCGCCAGTTTGAGACTGTAAGGCATTGTGAATGTAATGCAGTTGTTGTATTAAAATGGGAGTAGCAAACTTCCTGTTGATTTTAGTTGAGGGCGGTCAGTGTATGAAATATAGGTCTCAGTGAGACCCATATTGAGGTTTTTGTTTCATGTGTGTACGACAGTCCTACATTGAGTTGGGAGCAGTTTTGTCTGAGCAGCAAGCCGCCATTTTGTGACAGCAGTACCCACAACAGCACTAGTTTCGGTTCTTTGCGGGCTCATTAAAATTCTTTCATCAAATTTTAATCAGAAGGGTTCAATCTCCGTTCTGTGCTTATTTAAAGCTGAAATGACAAACGGCCTCAGAGGATATCATGTTTGAATAAAAGCAACATTTTTTAGCCAACTTTTGTATTGAAGTGGGAATAGCAAACTTCCTGTTGATTTTAGCTTGGGGGTGTCAGTGGATGAAATGTAGGTCTAACTGAGACCTACGTAGTGGTTTTTGTTTCATGTTTCTCCGACATTCCTACTGGAAGTTACCGACAGTTTTGTCTGTGTTTTCTCCCTAGGGGGTGCTAGAGCGCAATTTTGAGTTTTGGGGTTTGGTTTTTTGATTAGATTGCAATTCTCGCCGGTCCTGATGTGTGTGTCAAATATGGTGAGTTTTGAAGCATATGAAGGGGGTCAAATTACAGCTCAAAGAGGCGGCAGAATAATAATAAAGAATAATAATAAAACCTTTGGAATTCAATAGGGTCCTCTGTCCCAAAGGGACATCGGTCCCTAAAAATACAAAAGTTAGGGGCATTTTACGTCACACTATCCAAATTGTTCCTAACACTCTGAAAGTTAATACACAACAGTTGCTGGTGTGCTTAATGAAAAAAAATCTACTCGTTAACAAAATATTAAAAACACACAAAGACGGACACAACGGACTGAAAAAGTTGCGTACCGTGAGTTCTTTTCATGCAAGGATAAAACATGCTTCCTGTTCAGGTGTTCCCGAAGCGATGTAGTACTTCCGTGCCACACGAGGCCCATGCTGCACATTTTGCAGGAAACTGTCTTCTTTGCAGTGTTTAAAGTGAAGTATTGCCACACTTTTGACGACTTAGGTCGCACACTTTTCTCCAATGCAGATGTTTCTGCGCCGAACTATCGGTACTGTTTTCCGCCATTTTTCCAATGTTTCCAAGCAAATGAGACTGCGTGGTCACGTGAGCTGCACATGACACATCATTGGCTGGCTCACTGCCACCTCATGAGACGTCGGCGCTGTTTTTGTACTGTTTTTGTACTTATTTTAAAAAGTGCAGATGGCCTTAAAACGCCACAACAGTCAGGCACCATATGTAAGCACCCAAAATAAAGGATATCAGACGGTTGTGTTTACGATATACAGGCAAACGACAACTTTAAAACCTACCGGCTTAGCTACGGCACCTGGCAGCCATCTTGGTATAGACGATCACAGCCCCTCCCCTACGAATGTTGGTGCGTGCGCAACAGCAGCAGACGGTAGGGGGAAAAAGAAAAAAAATTGTCTCCCTCAATGTGTCGGCGCACGGCGGCCATCTTTGAAATGGTTTTCAGCGCAGCGGTTCTTTAAAGGCTGATAAAATAAAAAACCTAGCAGTGATTAAAACTATTTCATCAACTTTTAATCAGAAGGGTTCAATCTCTGTTCTGTTCTTATTTGAAGCCGAAACGACAAACGGCCTCAGAGGAGATCATGTTTGAAAAAAAGCGACATTGTTTTGCCAACTTTTGTATTGGAGTGGGAATAGCAAACTTCCTGTTGATTTTAGCCGGGGGGGTGTCAATGGATGAAATATAGGTCTAACTGAGACCTACGTAGTGGATTTTGTTTCATGTTGCTACGACGTTCCTACTGGAAGTTACAGACAGTTTTGTCTGTGTTTTCTTCCTAGGGGGGGCGCTAAAGCGCAATTTTGAGTTTTGGGTTTTGGTTTTTCGATTGGATCGCAATTTTGGCCAGTCCTGATGTGTGTGTGTGTCAAATTTGGTGAGTTTTGAAGCATGTTAAGGGAGTCAAATTACAGCTCAAAGAGGGGGCGGTATAATAAAGAGTAATAATAAAACCTTAGCAATTCAATAGGGACCGATGTCACTAAAAATAAAGAAAAAAGAAAAAAAGAGCCTCAGCGTAAGCGCATTGCATACATCCAACAAATCGACGACTAAATTAATCGCCAACTATCTTATAATCTGTTTTATATACATATATATATATATATATATATATATATATATATATATACCAAATCTTTTTTTAATTGTAATTTGGAAGATTTCATCTGAATGTGCATGAACTATTTCTGTTCAAAATTGTTTGAAATATCACATGATGGGCAGCACGGTGGCAGAGGGGTTAGTGCATGTGCCTCAAAATACGAAGGTCCTGAGTAGTCCTGGGTTCAATACCGGGGTCGGGACCTTTCTGTGTGGAGTTTGCATGTTCTCCCCGTGACTGCGTGGGCTTCCTCCCACCTCCAAAGACATGCACCTGGGGATAGGTTGATTGGCAACACTAAATGTGAATTACATTTATATAGCGCTTTTCTCTAGTGACTCAAAGCGCTTTACATAGTGAAACCCGATATCTAAGTTACATTTAAACCAGTGTGGGTGGCACTGGGAGCAGGTGGGTAAAGTGTCTTGCCCAAGGACACAACGGCAGTGACTAGGATGGCGGAAGCGGGAATCGAACCTGCAACCCTCAAGTTGCTGACACGGTCGCTCTACCAACCGAGCTATACGGTCCCTAGTGTGTGAATGTGAGTGTGAATGTTGTCTGTCTATCTGTGTTGGCCTTGCGATGAGGTGGCGACTTGTCCAGGGTGTACCCCGCCTCACGCCCGAATGCAGCTGAGATAGGCTCCAGCGACCCCCAAAAAGGGACAATCGGTAGAAAATGGATGGATGTCACATGTTAAATGTTTAAATATTAACAGTCAGTTTGCTGTACTGTGCTACTACACAAGTATGTATGTTCTACACTGCAAAAAACTGAAATCTAAGTAAGATTAAATATCTCAAATAAGGATGATATTTGCTTATTTTCTGTCCGATAAGATAATTCTTCTCACTAAGCAGATTTGATGTCAGTTTTTTATTTGTTTTAAGGGTTTTGGTCCTAAATGGTCTCAGTAAGATATTACAGCTTGTTGCTGAGATTTTAGTGAAGTGAATTATATTTATATAGCGCTTTTCTCTAGTGACTCAAAGCGCTTTACATAGTGAAACCCAATATATATATATATATTTTTATTTTTTAATTTTTTTTTGTCCTGTCCAGCTTCTCAGGCAAATCATATAGTTGATGTAGATGCCCATATCGGCTGTTCAGATTTACTTTACAAAAGAGAAGTGTAAGATACTTCTCTTGTTGTCTTATTTGAATGTGACTTTATTAAATGTATTTATATTATCATTTGGTACAGCCGGGCCGGAGCAGGAGAGGATAGAAAGAAAAAAAAAGGAAGACAGAGGGGGAAATTGTGGGGATAAGAGGGGGATTAGACAGGGAGACAAAAACAACAACAACAACAATAGAACAACACCAGCACATACATAATATGTACAAATATGATCGTAAAAGTGATAGCAAATAAGCAGTTAGTGAAATAAATAATATAGTAATGACAATGAGCATTTTTACACTAAAACTGGAGTAATACAAATAGAAAAAGCGCTATTGATCATGAACAAAACCAATACATTACCTCTATTATCAACAATAAAGTTGTTCAAATGCAACGATACGTATACATAATGACTAGATAGTACTTTATTTATTCCGTCAGGAGAGTTCCTTAAGGAAAATTACAATTTTCAGCACAATCCCATTCAAGATCAGACAAACATTACAGGGAGACAGAACAGGATCGCTGACGGGTCTGCCGGCTTCCAGCGCCCCTTACAAAAAAAGATGACATACAGGTAAACATGGGGGGGGGAGAGGGGGGGAGAAAAGAATAGAAGATTAAAATAAGATTAAAAAAAATCGGTCTTAGCCTGAGCCCTGTAGTGGGGGTGCAGACTGAGGCCAAGGGAAAAAAAACAAAACAACAACTCATAGCCATAGTACACATCCCTCATACATGTGTGTAAGAGGGAAACAGCAAACATCAAAGAACACAGAGCTAGAAAGATAATAAAAAATAAATAAAAGAAAAAAAAGGAAAAAAGAAGAAGGAATACCGAAAGATGAAAGGGAAGAGAGAGAGGCAACCTATATTAATCTTGTAGATTGTTATAGTAACAAAGCCTTGTGTTACCCAGTAAAAGTGAAACCCAATATCTAAGTTACATTTAAACCAGTGTGGGTGGCAGGTGGGTAAAGTGTCTTGCCCAAGGACACAACGGCAGTGACGAGGATGGCGGAAGCGGGAATCGAACCTGCAACCCTCAAGTTGCTGGCACGGCCACTCTAACCAACCGAGCTATGCCGCCCCATGAGCTATATTGAGTAAAACATGCTTGAAACTTGAAAGCCGTGTCATCAACACAAGTATAAAACGACTTTTTTAAAGTAATCATTTCTTACTTCAAGCATGAAAAAAAAAAAATCATGAGCGCATATCATTATGTCAAGATAATGGCACTAGCATCTACTTACGTAATCATTATTATTATTATTATTATTTATTTACTAGCATTTACGGCATGGCACAGTTGGGAGAGTGGCTGTGCCAGCAACCTGAGGGTTCTCGGTTCGATCCCCACCTTCTATCACCCTCGTCACGTCCGTTGTGTCCTTGGGCAAGACACTTCACCCTTGCTCCTGATGGGTCCTGGAGCAAGTGTGAATATGTGTGTGAATGGGTGAATGTGGAACTAGTGTGAAAGTGCTTTGAGTTCCTTTAAAAAAAAAGGTAGAGAAGCTCTATTTAAGTATAACCCAGCTACCATTTAATTTAAGAACATTTTTCAACATATTGAGCAAAAAGGTAAAAAAAAAAATTCTACCACGAAAAGTGTTATTAGTGAGAATATACTTATCTGAAGGTATTTTGGGGTTCATTAAGGTGAGCTAATTTTACTGGTTTTGGAAAGTTTTGACAAGCCGAATTTTCTCGTTCTATTGGCAGATAATTTTGATTACTTCAAATAAAATGTATTTTTTTTCCTTGTATTTGAACACTGACTTTTCGCTGTCATGATCCGCTACCCGGATCATAGACTCTTCGGGATTTTGAGTTTGTTTGTGCACTTCCTGGTTTGTTCTGTCTCCATGGTTTTATATTAGTTCCACCTGCTACTTTTTTCCTGACGCGCACCTGTTGGTAATTTCGTTCTGTATTTAAGCCTGCCTTTTCCGTTCACTCGTCCTCTCCTCGTAGTTTTGTGTTACATACAGTTTGTGTTTCACAATTGACGACTCGGCTTTCTATTTCTGGTTTCGCTAGTTTTCCGTGCTTGGCCGTTTGTGTTTCCTAACTCCCATGCTAGTGCTTTGTTTTGCCTTTTGTGCCAAGTGCAAGTTGTTTCTGTTCTTAGTCTGTTTTTAGTTTTAATAAACCAGTATTTCTTACCTTTACGCTGTGTCCACGCCCGATCTGCACCCTCAAAGAGCGCCACCGGCACCACGATGCCAGCCAAGCGTCACAATCGCAGTCCATTTGGCTGTCGTCTGTTTTAATTATGACACATATTTGTGTCAAAGTCATGATTTTTTTATTTCATGCTTGAAATAAGAAGTTCTTACTTTTAAAAAAAAAGTAGTTTTATACTTGTGAGTGTTGATGACACAGATTTGCAACAGTTGATATTCTAGTTTCAAGCATGCTTTACTCAATATAGCTCATAAAATCTCAGCAACACGCAGTAATGTCTTACTGAGATCATTTAGGACCAAAACCCTTGAAACAAGTAAAACACAAACATAAAATCTGCTTAGTGAGAATAATGATCTTATCAGACTGAAAATAAGCAAATATCTGTCAGGTTTGTCCCTGACAGTTTGGTCTGTGTCTTAGTTTTTCCTCTGCATTTGTCTTTGTTTCCTGTCTTTAGTTCCTGTCAGCACTCTTTATTTTGGTTCTGTTTCCTGTTTGTCTCCCTGAGTGCTGTGTCCCCTCAGCTGTGGCTGATTGGTGCCTGGCCACACCTGGCGTCAATCAGCCAGCCACTATTTGAACCTGTTTTGTCCTCCAGTCAGATGCTGGATTATTGTCTTGTCGCTTGTAGCTTTGTCTACTTCTCATGCCATAGTTCCGTCGTGTCACAGTAAGTGTTTTTGTTCTTAGACAAGTTTGTTATCCGCCTGGTGCGCGCCTTTTGTTGGTACCCTTTTGGTTTGTTCTTGTTTTAGTGTTTAATTAAATCATGTTTACCTGCACAATTCCTGTTGCCTTCTCTGCATCTTGGGGTTCGTCACCAACTCAATTTTTGTTCTTAGACAAGTTTGTTATCCGCCTCGTGCGCGCCTTTTGTTGGTACCCTTTTGGTTTGTTCTTGTTTTAGTGTTTAATTAAATCATGTTTACCTGCACAATTCCTGTCGCCTTCTCTGCATCTTGGGGTTCGTCACCAACTCAACCTGAGAATATCGCCCTTATTTGAGATTTTTGATCTTACTTAGATTTCAGATTTTGCAGTGCAGGTGACGACGCCATCATTTCATACACCCCCCACCCCCAGGAGATGTTAGCACTGTTAGCACGGCACTGGCTCGGCGTGTCTTTTATTCCACTTTTTAACCACCGTATTTGCTTTTTACGGTCCGTCTGCCCTTTTCGGTTAAGCCTTTTTGAGAGGATAAAGTAAAGGTTAAAGCGGCCGTAATCGTGTCCACGAGACCATCCCCTTTTTGTCCTGCAGGGGTTGGGACTCCATTTTACTGTACTTTCAATACGTAGTTGTAGTCGTTTTATTTTTTATCTTTTTTTTAAATTATTTACCGTGTTTCCCGGACCATAGGGTGCACCGGACTATAAGGCGCACTGCCGATGAATGGTCTATTGTCCATCTTTTCTCATATATAAGGCGCACCGGATTATAAGGCGCATTAAAGGAATCATAATTTTTTTCTAAATGTAAAACACCTCCTTGTGGTGTACATCTGTGTTTTTTAACCACTGTTCCGCGGCACACTAGTTTACCGTGAGATATTGTTTGGTGTGCTTTGGCATATTTTTCTAAAAAAGTCAGTTCTTATCACAATTAAACACTTTCTGTGGGACAAAGCCAGTTTCGTCAATATCTTCATTACGAGCAAGCACAAAATGTACTTGACGTGACGAAAAGTTTTGCAAAGTTTCATTCAACTGTATGCTCATTAGGATTCTGACACTTACGTTGATGATGACTTGCAACTTGATGTACTACTTGGATGTCACCAGCAGAAGCACTGTTGACTTAAATTTCAGTCGTAATTCATTTAATTATGCCAAAAAACAGTAACTGATAATGTTTTTTTTAGTTTGGATGACATTTATTTTTTTTCATTCCGCAGTTTATTTTCTTTCTTTATGAAAATAACGTACATTTATTATCGGAAAATACTTTTTTTGTTGTTATTGGGATGTATACCGAAAACCGGTGTTTTTTTTTAGAACGGGTTCCTAATTCAGTCGGTCCTCCTGGACCAGGAGTCGGCAACCCAAAACGTCGAAAGAGCCATATTGGACCAAAAATACAAAAAAAAAATCTGTCTGGAGCCACACAAAAAAAAAAGCCGTATATAAGTCTAATAACGAAGTCAACTCATGATAAAAGTGTCTATTTTAGCCATAATAGCCTACTATCAAAATGACTTTAAAAGTCTTATATAAGTGATATTATGAAGTCAACACATGATGTAAGTGTCTATATAAACTATATTAGCCTACTATCAAAAATACTTTAAAAGTCTTATATAAGTGATATGATGAAGTCAACACATGGTGTGTGTATATCAACTATATTAGCCTACTACCAAAATTACTTTAAAAGTCTTATATAAGTGATCTAATGAAGTCAACACATGATATAAGTGTCTATATTAGCTATAAGAGCCTACTATCAAAATGACTTTAAAAGTCTTATATAAGTGATATAAGGTCAACACATGACGTAAGTGTCTATATTAGCCTACTATCAAAATAACTTTAAAAGTCTTATATAAGTGATATAATGAAGTCAACACGTGATATAAGTGTCTATTTTAGCTATAATAGCCTACTATCAAAGTGACTTTAAAAGTCTTATATACGTGATATAATGAAGTCAACACATGATATGTGTCTATATTAGCTATTAGCCTACTATCAAAATGACTTTAAAAGTGTTATATAAGTGATATGACGTCAACACATGATGTAAGTGTCTATATAAACTATATTAGCCTACTATCAAAATGACTTTAAAAGTCTTATATAAGTGATATAATGAAGTCAACACATGATGTGTCTATATAAACTATATTAGCCTACTATCAAAATGACTTTAAAAGTCTTATATAAGTGATATGACGTCAACACATGATGTAAGTGTCTATATAAACTATATTAGCCTACTATCAAAGTGACTTTAAAAGTCTTATATAAGTGATATAATGAAGTCAACACATGATGTGTCTACATAAACTATATTAGCCTACTATCAAAATGACTTTAAAAGTCCTATATAAGTGATATAATGAAGTCAACACATAATATAAGTGTCTATATTAGCTATAAGAGCCTACTATCAAAATGACTATAAAAGTCTTATATAAGTGATATAAGGTCAACACATGACGTAAGTGTCTATATTAGCCTACTCTCAAAATAACTTTAAAAGTCTTATATAAGTGATATAATGAAGTCAACACGTGATATAAGTGTCTGTTTTAGCTATAATAGCCTACTATCAAAGTGACTTTAAAAGTCTTATATATGTGATATAATGAAGTCAACACATGATATGTGTCTATATTAGCTATTAGCCTACTATCAAAATGACTTTAAAAGTGTTATATAAGTGATATGACGTCAACACATGATGTAAGTGTCTATATAAACTATATTAGCCTACTATCAAAATGACTTTAAAAGTCTTATATAAGTGATATAATGAAGTCAACACATGATGTGTCTACATAAACTATATTAGCCTACTATCAAAATGACATTAAAAGTCCTATATAAGTTATATAATGAAGTCAACACATGATATAAGTGTCTATATTGGCCTATTATCAAAATGACTTTAAAAGTCTTATATAAGTAATGTAATGAAGTCAAAACCTGATGTAAGTGTTTGTATTAGCTATTAGCCTACTATCAAAATGACTTTAAAAGTCTTATATAAGTGATGTAATGAAGTCAACACCTAATGTAAGTGTCTATATTAGCTATAATTGCCTACTATCAAAATGACTTTAAAAGTCTTATATAAGTGATATAAGGTCAACACATGACGTAAGTGTCTATATTAGCCTACTCTCAAAATAACTTTAAAAGTCTTATATAAGTGATATAATGAAGTCAACACGTGATATAAGTGTCTATTTTAGCTATAATAGCCTACTATCAAAGTGACTTTAAAAGTCTTATATATGTGATATAATGAAGTCAACACATGATATGTGTCTATATTAGCTATTAGCCTACTATCAAAATGACTTTGAAAGTGTTATATAAGTGATATGACGTCAACACATGATGTAAGTGTCTATATAAACTATATTAGCCCACTATCAAAATGACTTTAAAAGTCTTATATAAGTGATATAATGAAGTCAACACATGATGTGTCTATATAAACTATATTAGCCTACTATCAAAATGACTTTAAAAGTCTTATATAAGTGATATAATGAAGTCAACACATGATATAAGTGTCTATATTGGCCTATTATCAAAATGACTTTAAAAGTCTTATATAAGTAATGTAATGAAGTCAAAACATGATGTAAGTGTTTATATTAGCTATTAGCCTACTATCAAAATTACTTTAAAAGTATTATATAAGTGATGTAATGAAGTCAACACCTAATGTAAGTGTCTATATTAGCTATAATTGCCTACTATCAAAATTACTTTAAAAGTCTTATATAAGTGATATAATGAAGTCAACACATGATATAAGTGTCTATATTAGCCTACTATCAAAATGACTTTAAAAGTCTTTTATAAGTGATGTAATGAAGTCAACACATGATGTAAGTGTCTATATTAGCTATTAGCCTACTATTAAAATGAATTTAAAAATTGTATGTAAGTCATATAATGAAGTCAAAACATGGTATGTGTCTATATTAGCTATTAGCCTACTATCAGAATTACTTTAAAAGTCTTATATAAGTGATATAATGAAGTCAACACATGATATAAGTGTCTATATGAGCTATATTAGCCTACTATCAAAATTACTTTAAAAGTCTTATATAATTGATGTAATAAAGTCAACACATGATATAAGTGTCTATATTAGCTATTAGCCTACTATCAAAATTACTTTAAAAGTCTTATATAAGTGATATAATGAAGTCAACACGTGATATAAGTGTTTATATAAACTATATTAGCCTACTATCAAAATGACTTTAAAAGTCTTATATAAGTGATATAATGAAGTCAACACATGATGTAAGTGTCTATATTAGCTATAATTGCCTACTATCAAAATGACTTTAAAAGTCTTATATAAGTGATATAATGAAGTCAACACATGATATAAGTGTCTATATTAGCTATATCAGCCTACTATCAAAATTACTTTAAAAGTCTTATATAATTGATGTAATAAAGTCAACACATGATATAAGTGTCTATATTAGCTATTAGCCTACTATCAAAATTACTTTAAAAGTCTTATATAAGTGATATAATGAAGTCAAAACATGGTATGTGTCTATATTAACTATTAGCCTACTATCAAAATGACTTTAAAAGTCTTATATAAGTGACATAATGAAGTCAACACGTGATATAAGTGTCTATATGAGCTATATTAGCCTACTATCAAAATGACTTTAAAAGTCTTATATAAGTGATATAATGAAGTCAACACATGATGTAAGTGTCTATATTAGCTATAATTGCCTACTATCAAAATGACTTTAAAAGTCTTATATAAGTGATATAATGAAGTCAACACATGATATAAGTGTCTATATTAGCTATATCAGCCTACTATCAAAATGACTTTAAAAGTCTTATATAAGTGATGTAATGAAGTCAACACATGATATAAGTGTCTATATTAGCTATTAGCCTACTATTAAAATGAATTTAAAAATTTTATGTAAGTGATATAATGAAGTCAAAACATGGTATGTGTCTATATTAGCTATTAGCCTACTATCAGAATTACTTTAAAAGTCTTATATAAGTGATATAATGAAGTCAACACATGATATAAGTGTCTATATGAGCTATATTAGCCTACTATCAAAATGACTTTAAAAGTCTTATATAATTGATGTAATAAAGTCAACACATGATATAAGTGTCTATATTAGCTATTAGCCTACTATCAAAATGACTTTAAAGTCTTATATAAGTGATATAATGAAGTCAACACGTGATATAAGTGTCTATATTAGCTATTAGCCTACTATCAGAATTACTTTAAAAGTCTTATATAAGTGATATAATGAAGTCAACACATGATGTGTCTATATAAACTATATTAGCCTACTATCAAAATGACTTTAAAAGTCTTATATAAGTGATATGACGTCAACACATGATGTAAGTGTTTATATAAACTATATTAGCCTACTATCAAAATGACTTTAAAAGTCTTATATAAGTGATATAATGAAGTCAACACCTAATGTAAGTGTCTATATTAGCTATAATTGCCTACTATCAAAATTACTTTAAAAGTCTCATATAAGTGATATAATGAAGTCAACACATGATATAAGTGTCTATATGAGCTATATCAGCCTACTATCAAAATGACTTTAAAAGTCTTTTATAAGTGATGTAATGAAGTCAACACATGATATAAGTGTCTATATTAGCTATTAGCCTACTATTAAAATGAATTTAAAAATTTTATGTAAGTGAAATAATGAAGTCAAAACATGGTATGTGTCTATATTAGCTATTAGCCTACTATCAGAATTACTTTAAAAGTCTTATATAAGTGATATAATGAAGTCAAAACATGATGTAAGTGTTTATATTAGCTATTAGCCTACTATCAAAATGACTTTAAAAGTCTTATATAAGTAATGTAATGAAGTCAAAACATGATGTAAGTGTTTATATTAGCTATTAGCCTACTATCAAAATGACTTTAAAAGTCTTATATAAGTGATGTAATGAAGTCAACACCTAATGTAAGTGTCTATATTAGCTATAATTGCCTACTATCAAAATTACTTTAAAAGTCTTATATAAGTGATATAATGAAGTCAACACATGATATAAGTGTCTATATGAGCTATATCAGCCTACTATCAAAATGACTTTAAAAGTCTTTTATAAGTGATGTAATGAAGTCAACACATGATATAAGTGTCTATATTAGCTATTAGCCTACTATTAAAATGAATTTAAAAATTTTATGTAAGTGAAATAATGAAGTCAAAACATGGTATGTGTCTATATTAGCTATTAGCCTACTATCAGAATTACTTTAAAAGTCTTATATAAGTGATATAATGAAGTCAACACATGATATGTGTCTATATGAGCTATATTAGCCTACTATCAAAATGACTTTAAAAGTCTTATATAAGTGACATAATGAAGTCAACACATGATATAAGTATTTATATTAGCTATGTTAGCCTACTATTAAAATGGCTTTAAAAGTCTTATTAATTGATATAATAAAGTCAACACGTGATATAAGTGTCTATTTTAGCTATAATAGCTTACTATCAAAGTGACTTTAAAAGTCTTATATATGTGATATAATGAAGTCAACACATGATGTAAGTGCCTATATAAACTATATTAGCCTACTATCAAAATGACTTTAAAAGTCTTATATAAGTGATATAATGAAGTCAACACATGATACTATCAAAATGACTGTGTCGCAGGCTGAAACAAATCTTTGTTGACAGAAATGTTGAGATTTTATATTTATTCTTCACATTTTTACAACATTAGAAATCATTAGTAAATTAGAGGTTACTCAGAAGGTGAGATAACTCCTGGAAATGACTGGATTTTAACGTCCAAAGGTATAGATGTGTGTGTCCAAGTTAAAGAAACCGATTGGCTGTATCCTTTCAATAGATTAATTACAATCTTTGGCAAGCTAGGTAATGTTTGCTGTGGTCTGGAACAACACGACACACAAACAACTGTGAGAAATGCAGCCAATATTACATACAGATAATGTGTCATGAGACATGCAATATAAATGATATAAAAAAGGATAAAAGTAAAGGATATTAAATGAACTCAAATATACCTACAAACAGGGCGGTATAGCTCGGTTGGTAAAGTGGCCGTGCCAGCAACTTGAGGGTTGCAGGTTCAATCCCCGCTTCAGCCATCCTAGTCGGCATGACACTTTACCCACCTGCTCCCTGTGCCACCCACACTGGTTTAAATTGAACTTAGATATTAGGTTTCACTATGTAAAGCGCTTTGAGTCACTAGAGAAAAAGCGCTATATAAATATCATTCACTTCACAAACGAGGCGCAATGATGCGCCTCGTTTGTGATGCGAAGTACATGCGGCTAGCCTAAATAGCATGTTAGCATTGATTAGCTTGTAGTCATGCACTTACCAAATATGCCTCAATAGCGCCCCAACAAGTAAATAACATCAACAAAGCTCACGTAGGTGCATTCACGCACAGTATACAACGTTTGGTGGACAAAATGAGACAAAGGAGCGGAAGACAAACTGTTGCGTTTTTTTGTATTTTCCACCCAGCATTTTCCATTTTCAATCCCACTAAAGAGCCGCAACTTGCTGATCCCCATCCTGGACCGTGAAGATTCTGGAATAACAGTACTACTATCAGTAAATATTTATATTTTCCTAGCTTTTTGATTGATTGACTGATTGATTGAAACTTGTATTAGTAGATTGCACAGTACCTAGTTTTTTGATTGATTGACTGATTGATTGAAACTTGTATTAGTAGATTGCACAGTACAGTACATATTCCGTACAATTGACCACTAAATGGTAACACCCCAATACGTTTTTCAACTCGTTTAAGTCATTGGTTCTCAACCTTTTTTCAGTGATGTACCCCCTGTGGAAACTTTTTAAATTCAAGTACCCCCTAATCAGAGCAAAGCATTTTTGGTTGAAAAAAAGAGATAAAGAAGTAAAATACAGCACTATGTCATCAGTTTCTGATTTATTAAATTGTATAACAGTGCAAAATATTGCTTATTTGTAGTGGTCTTTCTTGAACTATTTGGAAAAAAAGATACAAGAATACTAAACTTGTTGAAAAATAAACAAGTGATTCAATTGTACACAATTTCTACACATAGAAGTAATCATCAACTTAAAGTGCCCTCTTTGGGGATTGTAATAGAGATCCATCTGGATTCATGAACTTAATTCTATCAATCAATCAATCAATCAATGTTTATTTATATAGCCCCAAATCACAAATGTCTCAAAGGACTGCACAAATCATTACGACTACAACATCCTCGGAAGAACCCACAAAAGGGCAAGGAAAACTCACACCCAGTGGGCAGGGAGAATTCACATCCAGTGGGACGCCAGTGACAATGCTGACTATGAGAAACCTTGGAGAGGACCTCAGATGTGGGCAACCCTCCCCCTCTAGGGGACCGAAAGCAATGGATGTCGAGCGGGTCTAACATGATACTGTGAAAGTTCAATCCATAGTGGCTCCAACACAGCAGCGAGAGTCCCGTCCACAGGAAACCATCTCAAGCGGATCAGCAGCGTAGAGATGTCCCCAACCGATACAGGCGAGCGGTCCATCCTGGGTCCTGACGAGCGGTCCATCCTGGGTCTCGACTCTGGACAGTCAGTACTTCATCCATGGTCATCGGACCGGACCCCCTCCACAAGGGAGGGGGGGACATAGGAGAAAGAAAAGAAGCGGCAGATCAACTGGTCTAAAAAGGAGGTCTATTTAAAGGCTAGAGTATACAGATGAGTTTTAAGATGAGACTTAAATGCTTCTACTGAGGTAGCATCTCGAACTGTTACCAGGAGGGCATTCCAGAGTACTGGAGCCCGAACGGAAAACGCTCTATAGCCCGCAGACTTTTTTTGAGCTCTAGGAATCACTAATAAGCCGGAGTCTTTCTAAACATTCTAAACATTTCTTCACAAAAAAAGAAATCTTTAACATCAATATTTATGGAACATGTCCACAAAAAAAAATCTAGCTGTCAACACTGAATATTGCATTGTGGCATTTCTTTTCACAGTTTATGAACTTACATTCATATTTTGTTGAAGTATTATTCAATAAATATATTTATAAAGAATTTTGGAATTGTTGCTATTTTTAGAATACTTAAAAAAAAATCTCACGTACCCCTTGGCATACCTTCAAGTACCCCCATTTGAGAACCACTGGTTTAAGTCAGGGTCCACATTAACTGATTGTGGTTCAGTTGCCGCTACGTTACGCAATCCAAATCAGCTTGTAATAATTACACATAGGAAGCAACGCCACACAAACATTTGTAACATCGCAATTCATCCTCAAAAGTCCTTCAAAGTCACGCACCTAAATAAAGAGCTGTACAGTTTTAAGTGCACGCCACTTAACTCACGGCCGCGCTTCATCAACCGTCCTCATGGGCCTTATAATAATCCACTCCAATGAGTTTGAATTGAAATAATGCAGTAATATTTAAAGGCCTGAACCCCACTACTACCGACCACGCAGTCTGATAGTTTATATATCAATGATGAAATATTAACATTGCAACACATGCCAATACGGCCGGTTTAGTTTACTAAATTGCAATTTAAAATTTCGCGCGGAAGTATCATGCTAAAACGTCGCGGTATGATGACGCATGCGCGTGACGTCACGCATTGTAGAGGACATTTTGGTCCAGCACCGTTCACAGCTAAAAGTCGTCTCTTTTCATCGCATAATTCCACAGTATTCTGGACATCTGTGTTGCTGAACCTTTTGCAATTTGTTCAAATAAAAATGGAAACATCAAAGAAGAAAGATGTAGATGGGAAGTGGTGTATTGCAGCCGCCTTTAGCAACACAAACACAGTCGTTGTTTCCTTGTTTACATTCCCGAAAGATGACGGTGAAGCTTTACTATGGAACAGAGTGTTCAAGCGAACATGGTTCCCTACCACATGTCAACCGACAGGTTTCGGTGAGAAAATGGTGGTAATAAGTCGACTCTTACAGTAGACATGAGCGGAGAGCATGCGTCGTTCCTCCTGCACCTGTTAAAGAGACAGCTGCGGACTCCCTTGCCTCCTCCCACCTGCCGCCCTCGACCGTCGGATGCTTCCACAATATTATGGACATCTCTGTTGTTGAATCTTGTGCAATTTGTTCAGTGAATAATGGAGACATCAAAGAAGAAAGCTGTAGGTGGGAAGCGGTGTATTGCGGCCGCCTTTAGCAACACAAACACAGTCGTTGTTTCCTTGTTTACATTCCTGAAAGATGACGGTGAACCTTTACTATGGAACAGAGCGTTCAAGCGAACATGGTTCCCTACCACATGTCAACCGACATGTTTCGGTGAGAAAATGGTGGTAATAAGTCGACTCTTACAGTAGACATGAGCGGAGAGCATGCGTCGTTCCTCCTGCACCTGTTAAAGAGACAGCTGCGGACTCCCTTGCCTCCTCCCACCTGCCGCCCTCGACCGTCGGATGCTTCCACAATATTATGGACATCTCTGTTGTTGAATCTTGTGCAATTTGTTCAGTGAATAATGGAGACATCAAAGAAGAAAGCTGTAGGTGGGAAGCGGTGTATTGCGGCCGCCTTTAGCAACACAAACACAGTCGTTGTTTCCTTGTTTACATTCCTGAAAGATGACGGTGAACCTTTACTATGGAACAGAGCGTTCAAGCGAACATGGTTCCCTACCACATGTCAACCGACAGGTTTCGGTGAGAAAATGGTGGTAATAAGTCGACTCTTACAGTAGACATGAGCGGAGAGCTTTCGTCGTTCCTCCTGCACCTGTTAAAGAGACAGCTGCGGACTCCCTTGCCTCCTCCCACCTGCCGCCCTCGACCGTCGGATGCTTCCACAATATTATGGACATCTCTGTTGTTGAATCTTGTGCAATTTGTTCAGTGAATAATGGAGACATCAAAGAAGAAAGCTGTAGGTGGGAAGCGGTGTATTGCAGCCGCCTTTAGCAACACAAACACAGTCGTTGTTTCCTTGTTTACATTCCCGAAAGATGACGGTGAAGCTTTACTATGGAACAGAGCGTTCAAGCGAACATGGTTCCCTACCACATGTCAACCGACAGGTTTCGGTGAGAAAATGGTGGTAATAAGTCGACTCTTACAGTAGACATGAGCGGAGAGCTTTCGTCGTTCCTCCTGCACCTGTTAAAGAGACAGCTGCGGACTCCCTTGCCTCCTCCCACCTGCCGCCCTCGACCGTCGGATGCTTCCACAATATTCTGGACATCTCTGTTGTTGAATCTTGTGCAATTTGTTCAGTGAATAATGGAGACATCAAAGAAGAAAGCTGTAGGTGGGAAGCGGTGTATTGCGGACGCCTTTAGCAACACAAACACAGCCGATGTTTCCTTGTTTACATTCCCGAAAGATGACGGTGAAGCTTTACTATGGAACAGAGCGTTCAAGCGAACATGGTTCCCTACCACATGTCAACCGACAGGTTTCGGTGAGAAAATGGTGGTAATAAGTCGACTCTTACAGTAGACATGAGCGGAGAGCTTTCGTCGTTCCTCCTGCACCTGTTAAAGAGACAGCTGCGGACTCCCTTGCCTCCTCCCACCTGCCGCCCTCGACCGTCGGATGCTTCCACAATATTATGGACATCTCTGTTGTTGAATCTTGTGCAATTTGTTCAGTGAATAATGGAGACATCAAAGAAGAAAGCTGTAGGTGGGAAGCGGTGTATTGCAGCCGCCTTTAGCAACACAAACACAGTCGTTGTTTCCTTGTTTACATTCCCGAAAGATGACGGTGAAGCTTTACTATGGAACAGAGCGTTCAAGCGAACATGGTTCCCTACCACATGTCAACCGACAGGTTTCGGTGAGAAAATGGTGGTAATAAGTCGACTCTTACAGTAGACATGAGCGGAGAGCATGCGTCGTTCCTCCTGCACCTGTTAAAGAGACAGCTGCGGACTCCCTTGCCTCCTCCCACCTGCCGCCCTCGACCGTCGGATGCTTCCACAATATTATGGACATCTCTGTTGTTGAATCTTGTGCAATTTGTTCAGTGAATAATGGAGACATCAAAGAAGAAAGCTGTAGGTGGGAAGCGGTGTATTGCGGCCGCCTTTAGCAACACAAACACAGTCGTTGTTTCCTTGTTTACATTCCTGAAAGATGACGGTGAACCTTTACTATGGAACAGAGCGTTCAAGCGAACATGGTTCCCTACCACATGTCAACCGACAGGTTTCGGTGAGAAAATGGTGGTAATAAGTCGACTCTTACAGTAGACATGAGCGGAGAGCTTTCGTCGTTCCTCCTGCACCTGTTAAAGAGACAGCTGCGGACTCCCTTGCCTCCTCCCACCTGCCGCCCTCGACCGTCGGATGCTTCCACAATATTATGGACATCTCTGTTGTTGAATCTTGTGCAATTTGTTCAGTGAATAATGGAGACATCAAAGAAGAAAGCTGTAGGTGGGAAGCGGTGTATTGCAGCCGCCTTTAGCAACACAAACACAGTCGTTGTTTCCTTGTTTACATTCCCGAAAGATGACGGTGAAGCTTTACTATGGAACAGAGCGTTCAAGCGAACATGGTTCCCTACCACATGTCAACCGACAGGTTTCGGTGAGAAAATGGTGGTAATAAGTCGACTCTTACAGTAGACATGAGCGGAGAGCTTTCGTCGTTCCTCCTGCACCTGTTAAAGAGACAGCTGCGGACTCCCTTGCCTCCTCCCACCTGCCGCCCTCGACCGTCGGATGCTTCCACAATATTCTGGACATCTCTGTTGTTGAATCTTGTGCAATTTGTTCAGTGAATAATGGAGACATCAAAGAAGAAAGCTGTAGGTGGGAAGCGGTGTATTGCGGACGCCTTTAGCAACACAAACACAGCCGATGTTTCCTTGTTTACATTCCCGAAAGATGACGGTGAAGCTTTACTATGGAACAGAGCGTTCAAGCGAACATGGTTCCCTACCACATGTCAACCGACAGGTTTCGGTGAGAAAATGGTGGTAATAAGTCGACTCTTACAGTAGACATGAGCGGAGAGCTTTCGTCGTTCCTCCTGCACCTGTTAAAGAGACAGCTGCGGACTCCCTTGCCTCCTCCCACCTGCCGCCCTCGACCGTCGGATGCTTCCACAATATTCTGGACATCTCTGTTGTTGAATCTTGTGCAATTTGTTCAGTGAATAATGGAGACATCAAAGAAGAAAGCTGTAGGTGGGAAGCGGTGTATTGCGGCCGCCTTTAGCAACACAAACACAGTCGTTGTTTCCTTGTTTACATTCCTGAAAGATGACGGTGAACCTTTACTATGGAACAGAGCGTTCAAGCGAACATGGTTCCCTACCACATGTCAACCGACAGGTTTCGGTGAGAAAATGGTGGTAATAAGTCGACTCTTACCGTAGACATGAGCAGAGAGTTTGCGTTGTTCCTCCTGCACCTGTTAAAAAGGGAGCTTCGGACTCTCTTGCCTCCTCCCACCGGCCGCCCCCGACCGTGGGATGCTTCCACAGTATTATTTACATCTGTGTTGCTGAATCTTTTGCAATTTGTTCAATGAATAATGGAGACATCAAAGAAGAAAGCTGTAGGTAGGAAGCGGTGTATTGCGGCCGCCTTTAGGAACACAAACACAGCCGGTGTTTCCTTGTTTACATTCCTGAAAGATGACGGTGAAGCTTTACTATGGAACAGAGTGTTCAAGCGAACATGGTTCCCTACCACATGTCAACCGACAGGTTTCGGTGAGAAAATGGTGGTAATAAGTCGACTCTTACAGTAGACATGAGCGGAGAGCTTGCGTCGTTCCTCCTGCACCTGTTAAAGAGACAGCTGCGGACTCCCTTTCCTCCTCCCACCTGCCGCCCTCGACCGTCGGATGCTTCCACAATATTCTGGACATCTCTGTTGTTGAATCTTGTGCAATTTGTTCAGTGAATAATGGAGACATCAAAGAAGAAAGCTGTAGGTGGGAAGCGGTGTATTGCGGACGCCTTTAGCAACACAAACACAGCCGATGTTTCCTTGTTTACATTCCCGAAAGATGACGGTGAAGCTTTACTATGGAACAGAGCGTTCAAGCGAACATGGTTCCCTACCACATGTCAACCGACAGGTTTCGGTGAGAAAATGGTGGTAATAAGTCGACTCTTACAGTAGACATGAGCGGAGAGCTTTCGTCGTTCCTCCTGCACCTGTTAAAGAGACAGCTGCGGACTCCCTTGCCTCCTCCCACCTGCCGCCCTCGACCGTCGGATGCTTCCACAATATTCTGGACATCTCTGTTGTTGAATCTTGTGCAATTTGTTCAGTGAATAATGGAGACATCAAAGAAGAAAGCTGTAGGTGGGAAGCGGTGTATTGCGGCCGCCTTTAGCAACACAAACACAGTCGTTGTTTCCTTGTTTACATTCCTGAAAGATGACGGTGAACCTTTACTATGGAACAGAGCGTTCAAGCGAACATGGTTCCCTACCACATGTCAACCGACAGGTTTCGGTGAGAAAATGGTGGTAATAAGTCGACTCTTACCGTAGACATGAGCAGAGAGTTTGCGTTGTTCCTCCTGCACCTGTTAAAAAGGGAGCTTCGGACTCTCTTGCCTCCTCCCACCGGCCGCCCCCGACCGTGGGATGCTTCCACAGTATTATTTACATCTGTGTTGCTGAATCTTTTGCAATTTGTTCAATGAATAATGGAGACATCAAAGAAGAAAGCTGTAGGTAGGAAGCGGTGTATTGCGGCCGCCTTTAGGAACACAAACACAGCCGGTGTTTCCTTGTTTACATTCCTGAAAGATGACGGTGAAGCTTTACTATGGAACAGAGTGTTCAAGCGAACATGGTTCCCTACCACATGTCAACCGACAGGTTTCGGTGAGAAAATGGTGGTAATAAGTCGACTCTTACAGTAGACATGAGCGGAGAGCTTGCGTCGTTCCTCCTGCACCTGTTAAAGAGACAGCTGCGGACTCTCTTGCCTCCTCCCACCGACCGCCCCCGACCGTCGGATGCTTCCACAGTATTACGGACATCTGTGTTGCTGAATCTTTTGCAATTTGTTCAATTAATAATGGAGACGTCAAAGAAGAAAGCTGTAGGTGGGAAGTGGTGTATTGCGGCCGCCTTTAGCAACACAAACACAGTCTTTGTTTCCTTGTTTACATTCCCGAGAGATGACGGTGAAACTTCACTATACTATGGAACAGAGCGTTCAAGCAAACATGGTTATAACAATAATAATAATGATGGATTAGATTTATATCGCGCTTTCCTATTACTAGATACTCAAAGTGCTCACACAGAAGTGGGAACCCATCATTCATTCACACCTGGTGGTGGTAAGCTACATCAGTAGCCACAGCTGCCCTGGGGTGGACTAACGGAAGCGTGGCTGCCAGTTTGCGCCTACGGCCCCTCCGACCACCACCTATCATTCATTCATCATTCATTCACCAGTGTGAGCGGCACCGGGGGCAAGGGTTAGGTGTCCTGCCCAAGGACACAACGGCAGCGATTTGGATCTCAATAGGTGGGAAGCGAACCTGCAACCCTCAGGTTTCTGCCACGGCCGCTCTACCCACCATGCCATGCCGCCCCTACCACATGTCAACTGACAGGTTTTGGTGAGAAAATGGTGGTAATAAGTCGGCTCTTACTGTAGACATGAGCAGAGAGCTTGCGTCGTTCCTCCTGCACCTGTTAAAAAGGCAGCTGCGGACTCGCTTGCCTCCTCCCACAAGCCGCACCCGACCGTCGGATGCTTCCACCGTGGAGGAAGCATCGGCTGCCTTCGCCTCGTCGAGAAACGTGGCTTCCCTCGGAGACACTGGCCGTCACCACACTCGTGGCCACACCCCTACGACTTCCAGGTACCATATAATCTCACTAAAACACTAGTAACACAATAAGCAGATAAGGGATTTTCCAGAATTATCCTAGTAAATGTGTTTAATAACATCTGAATCGCTCTGCCGTCTAGTTATTTTTCCTTTACCTAGTCCTTCACTCTCACTTTCCTCATCCACGAATCTTTCATCATCGCTCAAATTAATGGGGAAATCGTCGCTTTCTCTGTCCGAATCGCTCTCGCTGCTGGTGGCCATGATTGTAAACAATGTTCAGATGTAAGGCGACGCGCACATCGTCTGCTACTTCCGGTACAGGCAAGGCTTTTTTATTAGCGACCAAAAGTTGCAAACTTTATCGTCGATGTTCTCTACTAAATCCTTTCAGGAAAAATATGGCGAAATGATCAAGTATGACACATAGGATGGACCTGCTATCCCCGTTTAAATGAGAAAATCTCATTTCAGTAGGCCTTTAAAGTTGTTTTGACACAAGATAAAAATCCGCTGACAGTCGCCGCCTGACGTCACGCCATGGCGTTTGCGTTCGAGGCATTATCATCCACCTTGCCATTTGAGTATTACACTCAAATACATCCGTTTGCAACAAACAGAACGATTTCTATAGCTGCAAAACGCACACCCACGTAAAATGCTAATTCAATGATATGTTTGACGTGTGTCATTAAAAAGGTCTGTGCTCTGTGCGTGAATGCATAAAAGATATTTCCAGCTGGGTGTAATTGTAATGAATAGAGACAGTGAGGGATGTGTGTGCTCTTTACAAGATGATGACATAACCACCGCGTAAGAACACAGAGTTGACTTGTTTAAGACTTAAAAAGCAGGTGTTGATAATAAAAGAATTCCCTGCTCGGAGATGTTACATCATGTGGTGGAGGTGTACAACCTCTTCTGCATTCTTACAATATCTTTATTTACACTAATTACATGTAGTACCGATAAATACTGATATCGATTAGGGATAAAATCGTCCACTTTGCGTCAGTCCATTTCAGATGAGCCCAGCGAAGAGGGCGGCGTTTCTGGGTGTTGTTGATAAGATTAGATTTTTTTAGATTCTGGGTGTTGTTGATACATGGCTTTGGCGGTCCAATGATTGTCGCACACACACTAGGTGTGGTGAAATTTGCTTACACATTTGTAATGATTTGCAAATTCTTTTCAACTTATATTCAATTGAATAGACTGTGGCAGAGGGGTTAGTGCGTCTGCCTCACAATACGAAGGTCCTGCAGTCCTGGGTTCAAATCCAGGCTCGGGATCTTTCTGTGTGGAGTTTGCATGTTCTCCCCGTGAATGCGTGGGTTCCCTCCGGGTACTCCGGCTTCCTCCCTCTTCCAAAGACATGCACCTGGGGATAGGTTGATTGGCAACACTAAATTGGCCCTAGTGTGTGAATGTGAGTGTGAATGTTGTCTGTCTATATGTGTTGGCCCTGCGATGAGGTGGCGACTTGTCCAGGGTGTACCCCGCCTTCCGCCCGATTGTAGCTGAGATAGGCGCCAGCGCCCCCCGCGACCCCAAAAGGGAATAAGCGGTAGGAAATGGATGGATGGATGGATGAATAGACTGCAAAGACTAGGGTGAGTTTTCCTTGCCCTTATGTGGGCTCTACCAAGGGTGTCGTTGTGGTTTGTGCAGCCCTTTGAGACACTAGTGATTTAGGGCTATATAAATAAACATTGATTGATTGATTGATTGATGAGATTTAGGTTTTTTGGTCCCCGTTGGGGAAATTCATTTTCACTGCCGTACATTTAAACATATAGACATTGCACATCACAAAACAAAAATAACAATAAGACATCATACATGACCAACACATTTACAGGCTTTATCAGACGGGTCGGCCGGTTCTGCTGTTACGGGCGGCTACAGCTGCAGGGATAAGGCTTTTCCTGAGGCGGGCCCTCCGGAATTTGATGGTTCTGTACCTGCGCCCCGATGGTAGTGGGATTATGTATTTGTGTAGTAGGTGACTGATATCCTGGACTATTGTGTTTGCCAGTCGAGTGATGGACCTGTGGTTTGAATCTGAAATGTTGGGTGTGGGTAGGCCGATGATATTCGCTGCTATGTTTGGTCCGGTTGGTTACAGAAAGCCTGGTGAAAAAACATGTGGAACAGTAGAGGAGGATGGGTTGAACAATGCTTTGGTAAAGTAATAACAGGAGATGAGGTGCAACGTATAGTCCTTTAAGTTTTCGGATGGCTGACAGTCTTTGTTGACTTCTTTTTTGAATGTCCGTGGTGTGCTGATCAAAGGGGAGTTTATTGTCCAAAGTTACGCCCAGGTATTTAAAAGTGTCAATAAATGGCTTTGGCTTTGGATGGTATCAATGTCAATCAATCAATCAATGTTTATTTATACAGCCCTAAATCACAAGTGTCTCAAAGGGCTGCACAAGCCACGACAACATCCGCGGTACAGAGCCCACATAAGGGCAAGGAAAACTCACACCCCGGTGGGACGTCGATGACAATGACTATGAGAAACTTTGGAGAGGACCGCATATGTGGGCATACTTGCACTTGCAGATGTAGCGACCAACTGTAGTTACTGACAGTGGTTTACTGAAGTGTTCCTGAGCCCATGTGGTGATATCCTATACACGCCGATGTCGCGTTTTGATGCAGTACCGCCTGAGGTATCGATAATATTAACTTGTAAATGCTAGTTCCCCCAGCTACCCCCCCCCCCTTTTACTTTTATCTTTTGAACAAAAGACAGCTACCATGACCACCCCCAACTGTGAAGCATCACTGTAGACACTTTTCACCTTTGATCACTAAAGACCCTTTTTAAAAACTGCAGCTGTGACCCAATGTCACCTCCATATTTATAATGTTGACTGTGAATCAGAATATGCAATAATGTTGTTTATAATTGGGCCTTGTATATATAGATATATTTTTTTAAATTAATTAATTTTTTATTTTAGCTTAGTACCGTGTGACTTTTTGAAGGGTGGACTAGCAAAGTAAGATATCCATTGTATGGCAAACTGTCTGTTTAACTGTACATGTGACAATAAACAATCTTGAATCTTGAATATCATGGCTTACGTGCAGGGATTTCTCCAGATTCTCTGAACCAAAGCCGGCGGTGTTTCTGGGTGTTGTTGATAAATGGTTTTGGCTTTGCATAGTAGAGTTTTAACTTGCACTTACAGATGTAGCGACCAACTGTAGTTACTGACAGTGGTTTTCTGAGGTGTTCCTGAGCTCATGTGATGATATCCTCTACACACTGATGTCACTTTTTGATGCAGTACCGCCTGAGGGATCAAAAGTCCGTAATATCATCGCTTACATGCAGTGATTTCTCCAGATTCTCTGAACTTTTTGATGATTTTACGGACCGTAGATGGTAAAATCCCTAAATTCCTTGCAATAGCTCGTTGAGAAATGTTGTTCTAAAACTGTTCGACAATTTGCTTACAAAGTGGTGACCCTCACCCCATCCTTGTTTGTGAATTACTTAGCATTTCATGGAAGCTGCTTTTATACCCAATCATGGCACCTACCTGTTCCCAATTAGCCTGCACACCTGCGGGATGTTCCAGATAAGTGTTTGATGAGCATTCCTCAACTTTATGAGTATTTATTGCCACCTTTCCCAACTTCTTTGTCACGTGTTGCTGGCATCAAATTCAAAAGTTAATGATTTTTTGCACACAAAAAAATACAGTTTATGAGTTTGAACATCAAATATGTTGTCTTTGTAGCATATTCAACTGAATATGGCTTGAAAATGATTTGCAACTCATTGTATTCCGTTTATATTTACATCTAACACCATTTCCCAACTCATATGGAAACAGGGTTTGTACTCTCTGCGCTGATGCGAGTTAGCGTCCGGGTTCATGCGCCATTTCAATATGGACGCCACTTAGAGCAGTGTTTTGCAACCTTTTTTGACCCAAGGCACATTTTTTTCATTAAAAAAAATACGGCGGCACACCACCAGCAGAAAAGGTTAAAAAATTGAACTCCACCAGGTTGCCATGCCTTATTTTGAGTTTGTTGTTTCCTGTGTGTCATGTTTTAGTTCCTGTCTTGTGCTGTTATTATGGTGACATTTCCTGTTTTCTTGGTGTTCTCCTGTAGCAGCTTCACGCCTTCCTTTGAGTGCTATTTTCCGCACCTGCTTTGTTTTTGCAATCAAAACTAAGTTGTGCGTCGGCCATCCTTCTTTGTGAGGACATTGTTGATTGTCATGTCAAGTACGGATGTACTTTGTGGACGCCGTCTTTGCTCCACACGCTGTAAGTTTTTGCTGTCGTCCAGCATTCTGTTTTTGTTGACTTTGTAGCCATTTCAGTTATACTTTTGTTTTGCATAGCCATCTCTATGCTTCAGTGCCTTTTCCTCGCGGGACTTGCCTTTTTGTTCATTTTTGGTTTAAGCGCTACATACCTTTTTACCTGCACACTGCCTCCCGCTGTGCTCTGCATATTGGGATCGCGAAAAACCATCCTTGAGGCGTTCCGACAACGCAATGAACTACCTGCTGTTTCCTACTGATATGGAGTGTTACAAGATTATCCTGCCAAGTTCTAGACAGCACAGGCACTAGACCAGTGGTTCTCAAACGGGGGTACGCGTACCCCTGGGGGCAAACTGTCTGTTTAACTGTACATGTGAAAATAAACAATCTTGAATATCATGGCTTACAGTTATGATCAAAATTATCCAACCCCCACACAATTCTGGTGTTTTAGCAAGTTGGACATTTATTCCGTGTTTTGTTTATAGTCATATCAAATAAAGATGTGTCAAATAGACAAATGCAACTTCAATTGTAACACTGTATTTTACAAAATACCAAAAAAGGACATTTTTGTTAATATCTCATTGACAAAATGATTCAACCCCCTAGTTACATGCATCTTTAGTACTTAGTAGAACACCCTTTGGCAGTAATGACATCCTTCAAACGTGACACAAGCTTCTTGCAACCATCTACAGGTATTTTAGCCCATTCCTCTTGGGCAAAGGCCTCCAGTTCATTCATATTCTTGGGCTTGCGTGCTGCAACTGCCTTCTTCAAGTCCCACCACAGCTTTTCTATAGGATTTAGGTCTGGCGACTGTGAAGGCCACTCCAGAGTCTTCCAGCCCTTCTTCTGCAACCACTCTGATGTTGATTTGGAGGTAAGCTTGGGATCGTTGTCCTGTTGGAAGGTCCAACGTCTCCCAAGCCTCAGCTTCGTCACTGACTTCATGACATTTGCAGCTAATATATCCTGGTAGAAAATAGAATTCATAATGCCTTGAACGCGCTGGAGATTCCCGGTACCTGAGGCAGAGAAACAGCCCCAGAGCATGATTGACCCCCCAACATGCTTAACAGTAGGAAAGGTGTTCTTCTCTTAGTAAGCTTCATTTTTTCTCCTCCAGACATAAAGTTGATTCATAGGCCCAAAGAGTTCCAGTTTTGTCTCATCACTCCATAGAACAGTTTCCCAAAACCTTTGGGGTTTGTCCAGAAGATTTTTGGCATACTGGAGTCAATTTTTCTTGTGCCTGGTAGTCAGAAGTGGGGTGCGCCTGGGAGTTCTGGCATGGAAGTCTTCATCTCGTAGTGCGCGCCTTATTGTCTGGGACGAAACCTACGTTCCCCCCTCTGCAATGTCCTGTTGTAGTTCCTCAGCTGTTACCCGGGGGTTTTTCACCACTGTACGCACACAGCATCCTCTTTCTACCACGCCCAGGTAGTGTTTCCACTGTGCCTTTAGCTTTAAACTTGCGAAATTATGCTCCCAACTGTGTCTCTTGGAATGTGTAATGTCTTTGCTATTTTCTTATATCCATATCCTTTCTTATGAAGAGAAATGACCTCCTCTCTTGACTTCTTTGACCACTCCCTGGACTTCACCATGTTGCAAATACACCATTGACCATCTACAAGAAGCTGAGCGTCACAGTCTTTTTCAATCAGTTTAATTGTTGCTCGTTATGGTTCTAATCACATCTACAGGTGTTTTCAACACCTGATTGAAAGGACCTTATTCAAATTCTGTTCTTAAGAGTTATGATCTTCAAGGGGTTGAATAATTTTGTCAATGAGATATAAAGAAAAATGTCCTTTTTTGGTATTTTGTAAAATACAGTGTTACATTTTAAGTTGCATTTGTCTATTTGACACATCTTTATTTGATATGACTATAAACAAAATACGGAATAAATGTCCAACTTGTTAAAACACCAAAATTGTGTGGGGGTTGGATAATTTTGATCACAACTCTACAACAACCTATCTGGACTCGATAAGAGAATCGATAAGGAATCGGTTCGATAAGAGGATTCGATAACAGGCTCGAACTCGATAATTTCTTATCAAACATCGCGGCACAGTGGTTTGAAAATCACTGACTTAGAGGGATAAGGGGTGTTGTTTGTCTGGAGGCCATTGTTTAGGCTTCAACATCAAGCAATTAGCATGCAGCTGCCCTTCATGTCGTACATCAGATTAAACGAGTCAAGCGTGTAACCGGCTCGTTTGGATTGGAATTGGATCCAAGGGAAATGACATAAAGAAAAAAAAAACATCAAATGATAACAATAATAATAGCATCTCAATATGATTTCCCCTTCAAGTCGATAAACGGTGACACGGCGCGCTAATGAGCGGCGTTGGTGCTAATCAATCGCCATTTGAGGAGCGGCGGACTTCTGACAAACGGGAACGAATCCATTGTGCCGGAGGTGACGGACCCGCGGCCGCCCGCTGCGAGATGAAGCCCCCCGGCCGGTTTTGATGCAAAGTCGACGATGAAAAGACGACGCCTTTTCAGATGTCATCTACAAAAGCGGGCGTGATCAACGCCGCCCCGGCGGATACATTAGCGCCGCTAGTAGGCGTGCGCGTCGCCGTTCTTTCACGCCAGCCAAATAAATGTCAGCGTGAAAAAGAGAATTAAAGATTTCCCAGAGGCGGCGGCGGCGGCGCTCTAATAAACCTGACGTCTCATTTTGTTTGCAATTTGTCCTCCTGTCAGGATTTGATCATTCGCCAGCCCTCGCCGTGTCATGTTAAAGCATTTTATTACTGATTACAGGCAGTGAGGCAGAGGGGGGGGGTGCCTCTGATCACCCTCTTGGTATTATTCTTAACAGAAGTGCTGTCAAGGCGCTGCTGTTCATCAACATGCCTGCTACTTTATTTAACACTGATCAGCTGTACGTCCATTTAAGCGCTAATTAAGATCCCCGCGCCAGACCCCAGATCTGGTGAAAGATCTACGCGGAGATCTCGCCCCGCCGCACTAATCCCAGATAAGGACTTGATGATAAAGACCGGCTGCTCGGCTCGTACAATTTGCTCCCTTTCAGTTTTTTACGCCCGGCTCAAAGAAGGGAACATGTGCTGATGTTCCAAAGAGATAATAAAAAAAAAAAAACACAATAGACATACAGTGGGGGCAAAAAAGTATTTAGTCCGCCACCGATTGTGCAAGTTCTCCCACTTAAAATGATGACAGAGGTCTGTAATGTTCATCATAGGTACACTTCAACTGTGAGAGACAGAATGTGACAAAAAAAAACAGGAATTAACATTAAAGAATTTATTTGTAAATGATGGTGGAAAATAAGTATTTGGTCAACCATTCAAAGCTCTCACTGATGGAAGGAGGTTTTGGCTCCAAATCTCACGATACATGGCCCCATTCATTCTTTCCTTCAATGTTTATTTATATAGCCCCAAATCACAAATGTCTCAAAGGACTGCACAAATCATTACGACTACAACATCCTCGGAAGAACCCACAAAAGGGCAAGGAAAACTCACACCCAGTGGGCAGGGAGAATTCACATCCAGTGGGACGCCAGTGACAATGCTGACTATGAGAAACCTTGGAGAGGACCTCAGATGTGGGCAACCCCTCCCCCCCCCTCCTTAACACGGATCAATCGTCCTGTCCCCCTAGCAGAAAAACAGCCCCAAAGCATGATGTTTCCACCCCCATGCTTCACAGTAGGTATGGTGTTCTTGGGATGCAACTCAGTATTCTTCTTCCTCCAAACACGACGAGTTGAGTTTATACCAAAAAGTTCTATTTTGGTTTCATCTGACCACACGACATTCTCCCAATCCTCTGCTTTTTCTCCAAGTATCCATTTTGGTATAAACTCAACTGGTCGTGTTGGGAGGAAGAAGAATACTGAGTTGCATCCCAAGAACACCATACCTACTGTGAAGCATGGGGGTGGAAACATCATGCTTTGGGGCTGTTTTTCTGCTAAGGGGACAGGACGATTGATCCGTGTTAAGGAAAGAATGAATGGGGCCATGTATCGTGAGATTTTGAGCCAAAACCTCCTTCCATCAGTGAGAGCTTTGAATGGTTGACCAAATGCGGCTGCTAGACTTTTGACAAGAACAAGAAAGTTTGATCACATTACACCTGTACTGGCTCACCTGCACTGGCTTCCTGTGCACTTAAGATGTGACTTTAAGGTTTTACTACTTACGTATAAAATACTACACGGTCTAGCTCCAGCCTATCTTGCCGATTGTATTGTACCATATGTCCCGGCAAGAAATCTGCATTCAAAGGACTCCGGCTTGTTAGTGATTCCCAAAGCCCAAAAAAAGTCTGCGGGCTATAGAGCGTTTTCCGTTCGGGCTCCAGTACTCTGGAATGCCCTCCCGGTAACAGTTCGAGATGCCACCTCAGTAGAAGCATTTAAGTCTCACCTTAAAACTCATTTGTATACTCTAGCGTTTAAATAGACTCCCTTTTTAGACCAGTTGATCTGCCGTTTCTTTTCTTTTTCTTCTATGTCCCACTCTCCCTTGTGGAGGGGGTCCGGTCCGATCCGGTGGCCATGTACTGCTTGCCTGTGTATCGGCTGGGGACATCTCTGCGCTGCTGATCCGCCTCCGCTTGGGATGGTTTCCTGCTGGCTCCGCTGTGAACGGGACTCTCGCTGCTGTGTTGGATCCGCTTTGAACTGAACTCTCGCGGCTGTGTTGGAGCCCCTCTGGATTGAACTTTCACAGTATCATGTTAGACCCGCTCGACATCCATTGCTTTCCTCCTCTCCAAGGTTCTCAGTCATTATTGTCACCGACGTCCCACTGGGTGTGAGTTTTCCTTGCCCTTATGTGGGCCTACCGAGGATGTCGTGGTGGTTTGTGCAGCCCTTTGAGACACTAGTGATTTAGGGCTATATAAGTAAACATTGATTGATTGATTGAAATACTTATTTTCCAGCAGAGTTTACAAATAAATTATTAAAAATTCCTACAATATGAATTCCTGGATTTTTTTCCCCCATTCTGTCTCTCACAGTTGAAGTGTACCTATGATGGAAATGACAGACCTCTGTCATCATTTTAAGTGGGAGAACTTGCACAATCGGTGGCTGACTAAATACTTAGTATAAAGTATAGTAAATGTCAAATAAATGCCAAGACAGGTTGTTTGTGTGGTGTGGAATTAAGACAACATGCTTCAAGTGATGCATTTAGTGTGAGGATATCGGCCAATGGAGTGGTCTCCATGTTTATGTTGTGTACATCCTGTTAGTCACAATGAATTATGAAGCCATATCTCTCTGGCACGGCATCTTGTCATGTTTGCTTTCATGTCCCCTCTTATGGATACGTGTTGGCCACGCTGCTTGCGCTCGCAGTAATTACAGGCATGTGTAAACTTTTTACTCTTTTTTTTTTTTTCTTCGCCGCGAGCAATAAAGTTGACGGTTTCGACTGAGAACCATATTGAATGTCGACCGGTTTCCCAACCTGTCACGTTTGCCAAGTACGCGGTTTCTTTTTTCACTCTCTCCGCAGGCTTTCTTGAGTTTTGGCGCGAAGGCAAGCGGGAAATGTTCCAGAAGAAGAATAAGTTTCTCACATGGGAGGTTGGAGGTGTTCCACTCCGATGATGAGCGATACCTTTTTTAGCGGCACCATCATGTGGAAGCGACGTTTTTTGGCAGCACGCTCCGGGATCATGAATTATTATCCTGTGTCAAAATAGGCACCAAATCTGGTAAAAACATGTTCGGAGTAAATGTCAATCAAAGCTGTTACCTTAACAACCTGGAAGGTTATTGTTGGACAATCAGAAGCCTGAAGAAAGTTAAAAAAAAAAAAAAAAGTGTTACTAAGTGACTAACATACGCAAACACACAATTCAAAAATACACATGATAACACTAATTACACTTTGTAACGTCATCCAAATTAGGCATTTAGATATTTATGTGTGCGTGTGTGTATACAGTATATATGTATGTATATTATATATAAATATAGAAAAAAAACATATATATGTATGTATGTATATTTATATGTGTATATATGTGTGTGTGTGTATATATATATATATGTGTGTATATATGTATATATATATATATATGTGTGTGTATTCATAAATTTGTGTATGTATATATATATATATGTGTGTATGTATATATGTGTATGTATATATGTGTGTAAATATGTATATATATATATATATGTGTGTGTATGTATATATGTGTGTATATATGTATATATATACATATATATATGTGTGTGTGTATGTATATATGTGTGTATATATTTATATATATATGTGTGTATGAATATATGTGTGTATGTATATATGTGTGTATATATATGTGTGTGTGTATGTATAAATGTGTGTATGTATATATATATGTGTATGTATATATGTGTGTGTATGTATGTGTGTGTATGTAAAAATGTGTGTATATATATATATATATATTTGTGTGTATGTATGTGTGTGTATGTATATATGTGTGTAAATATGTATCTATATATATGTGTGTATGTATATATGTGTGTATATATGTATATATATACATATATATATATATATATATATATATATATATATAAATGTGTGTATGTATATGTGTGTATATATGTATATATATATTTATGTGTATGTATATATGTGTGTATATATATATATGTGTGTGTGTGTGTATATGTGTGCATATATGTATATATACAGTATATATATGTGTGTATATATGTGTATATATATATGTATATGCATATATATATATGTATATACATATATATATATATATATGTATATACATATATATATATATATATATATATATATATATATATATATACATATACATATATATATATATAAAATGAATATATATATATGTGTGTGTGTGTGTGTGTGTATATATGTATATGTATATATGTGTACATCCATCCATCCATCTTCTTCCGCTTATCCGAGGTCGGGTCGCGGGGGCAACAGCCTAAACAGGGAAACCAAGACTTCTCTCTCCCCAGCCACTTCGTCTAGCTCTTCCCGGGTGATCTCGAGGCGTTCCCAGGCCAGCTGGGAGACATAGTCTTCCCAACGTGTCCTGGGTCTTCCCCGTGGCCTCCTACCGGTTGGACGTGCCCAAAACACCTCCCTAGGAAGGCGTTCGGGTGGCATCCTGACAAGATGCCCGAACCCAGTGGGGCAAAAAAAGTATTTAGTCAGCCACCGATTGTGCAAGTTCTCCCACTTAAAATGACGACAGAGGTCTGTAATTTTCATCATAGGTACACTTCAACTGTGAGAGATAGAATGTGAAAAGAAAATCCAGGAATTGACATTAAATAATTTATTTGTAAATGATGGTGGAAAATAAGTATTTGGTCAACCATTCAAAGCCCTCACTGATGGAAGGAGGTTTTGGCTCAAAATCTCACGATACATGGCCCCATTCATTCTTTCCTTAACACGGATCAATCGTCCTGTCCCCTTAGCAGAAAAACAGCCCCAAAGCATGATGTTTCCACCCCCATGCTTCACAGTAGGTATGGTGTTCTTGGGATGCAACTCAGTATTCTTCTTCCTCCAAACACGACGAGTTGAGTTTATACCAAAAAGTTCTATTTTGGTTTCATCTGACCACATGACATTCTCCCAATCCTCTTCTGTATCATCCATGTATCCATTTATAGGGAAGTTTGCTTCAATATGCAAAATTTTGTTTTTACGAACCCTGTTCAAGAACCGACTAAATTCGTCAATCGAGGTTTTACCATGTTTATATAAAAATAAACATTTGAATTGGTTCAAACTTTCAAAGACAAAGTGTTTTTATTCCCCTGAGGTTAATTTCCAGTTAGCGCCTGGAGGAAAATGTCCAACAAATAACCACATTCATTTCGACGCACCTCAAAGAAAGAGGAGGCTAACAATCCCAGACGTGAATCCCCTCCGTCTGTTCACTCCTCAACAGAGTGGAGGTCGCCTCGCGTTAGCTTTGCTGAAAAAGAATAGGCGCTAATAAAACGCCTTAATTGACACTCGTTTCAAAGAGACTCCTGTTGAAAGAGGTTTTAATCAGCGCTACACAAGAGCGCTAATGAGGGTATTATGAGGGCCCGGCGAACAAAAGCGCACAATTAGACGCCGCGTTTGTGTTCCTTCCTCTCTCGTTGTGAACCCACGGACGTGTAGACTTTTCTGACAACAACAGCGCCGAGTTCGCCGAGTGGAATGTTTGCAGGTCCCTCCAGCTGCTGACCGATCACTCGTCTTTGCTCCAACTTGCCAGTGAGCTCTTTGTGGCAGACAGGCGGGTAATTGTCGGGACTGTAACCCGAGACGGTTTTAATCATTTGTATCACTGGGGTTATGTAAACCTTCCCCCCCGTCTCCCCAACCCCCGAGCGGGACAAGCTGTGGGTGGGAGTCTCTGGAAAAGACATTGAACGCCTCATGCGAGTGATTTTTGAATGGAAGGTTGTTGTGTGCTGCCAAGACCCTCGAGGGCTCGTGTAAATAAACTTAGCTTGACAGGACAGCTGCACACAAGACACAACTCGGGACTTAAAACGGTATACAAATGATTTACCAGTCATCCCATGTCATCATTTACGGTCTTATTTAGACATTTGGCAGTATTGCTTTCATCTTTTTACAGACAAAACCCAATAAAGTGGACCCTTTAGAACCAGAAAGTTTGAACAAAAATGTGTAAAACCCATGACTGTCACTTTGAGTTTGTGACAAACCCCAAGATGCAGAGAAGGCGGCAGGGATTGCGGGAGAAAACATGATTTAATTTAACACTAAAACAGGAACAAACAAAAATGTACGAACAAAAGGCGCTCACAAGGCGGAGAACAAACCTAGCTATGAAAAAAGAGTACAGAACCCGGACGAAAAACCTTTGTTTGATGGGATAAAGACACAATTTAGGATATAAAACGGATAAAAGTGATCTACCAGTAATCATATTATGTTACGTACGTTATAATTTGGACGTTTTGTTGTATTACTTTTATGTTATTGCGGAAAAAGTCAAACAAAATGAACCGGCAGAGCCAAATATTTGTGATAAAAATGTATTTTTGCAGAAAAAGTCAGCAAAATGGAGTCGCAGATCCGTAAGAAAAATGTCTAAAATTCCAAAAATAATCCAGAACCTAAAGAAAAACCTTAGCTAAATTTGAGAAGGACACAAAATAAAGTGGACATAAAACCATATTTTTTTTTAAATAAAAATGTCCAATTCCAAAAAAGAATCCAGAACCTAGATAAAAACCTTTACTTGATGGGATAAAGACATCATTTAGCAAATAAAACAGATAGAAATGGTTTACCAGTCATCCTATGTCATCATGTATGTTCTTATTTAGACATTTGGTAGTATTGTTTTCATCTTTTTACAGACAAAACCCAATAAAGTGGACCCTTTAGAACCAGAAAGTTTGAACAAAAATGTGTAAAACCCATGACTGTCACTTTGAGTTTGTGACAAACCCCAAGATGCAGAGAAGGCGGCAGGGATTGCGGGAGAAAACATGATTTAATTTAACACTAAAACAGGAACAAACAAAAATGTACGAACAAAAGGCGCTCACAAGGCGGAGAACAAACCTAGCTATGAACAAAAACTAGCACGAAGGCTAACTGTGGACTAGAAAAAAAAACACTTATTGTGACGCGAAGGAACTATGGCATGAGCAGAGTGAACAGAAGTAGACACAGCTACAATGATAAGTATTAATGACATTGACAGGTAGTGGTGACAATAATCCAGCACTGACTGGAGAGAAAGGCACCATAAAATAGTAACTGGCTGATTGACACCAGGTGTGGCCAGGTGCCAATCAGCTACAGCTTGGGAGACACAGCACAATGGACAAAATAAGAGCGTTAACAGGAAAAAAAGACAAACGCAGAGGAAGAACTAGAACATGACCAAACTGTCAGGGACAAGCCTGACAATGACGTCAGTGAAAACATCAGCTTTACAGGACAGATGTGCTAAAGACACAATTTAGGACTTAAAAATGATGGTCCTGTCATCAAATGTTGTTACTCGTGTTATCATTTGGACATTTTACATTCTCGCGTTCATTGTTTCGCAGGAAAAGTCAAATAAAGTGGACCCGCGGAATCAAAAATGTTTGATAAAAATGTCTAAAATTCTAAAAAAAAAAAAAGAGTACAGAACCCGGACGAAAAACCTTTGTTTGATGGGATAAAGACACAATTTAGGATATAAAACTGATAGAAGTGATTTACCAGTCATCATATTATGTTACGTATGTTATAATTTGGACGTTTTGTTATATTACTTTTATGTTATTGCGGAAAAAGTCAAACAAAATTAACCCGCAGAGCCAGATATTTGTGGTAAAAATGTCTTTTTGCAGAAAAAGTCAGCAAAGTGGATTCGCAGATCCGTAAGAAGAATGTCTAAAATTCCAAAAATAAGAAAAATGTCTAAAATTCCAAAAATAATCCAGAACCTAAAGAAAAACCTTAGCTAAATTCGCTAAAGACACAAAATAAAGTGGAAACACAGTACCAGAATTTTTAAAAATAAAAATGTTTAAAATTTTTAAAAAGAATCCAGAACCTAGTCAAAAAACCTTTGCTTGATGGGATAAAGACATCATTTAGCACATAAAATACATAAAAAAGATTTACCAGTCCTCCTATGTCATCATTTACGGTCTTATTTAGACATTTAGCAGTATTGTTTTCATCTTTTTACGGACAAAATCCAATAAAGTGGACCCTTCAGAACCAGAAAGTTTGAACAAAAATGTGTAAAACCCATGACTGTCACTTTGAGTTTGTGACAAACCCCAAGATGCAGAGAAGGCGGCAGGGATTGCGGGAGAAAACATGATTTAATTTAACACTAAAACAGGAACAAACAAAAATGTACGAACAAAAGGCGCTCACAATGCGGAGAACAAACTTGGCTATGAACAAAAACTAACACAAAGGCTAACTGTGGACTAGAAAAAAACACTTACTGTGACACGAAAGAACTGTGGCATGAGCAGAGTGAACAGAAGTAGACACAGCTACAATGATAAGTATTAATGACATTG
The DNA here is from genome assembly GCF_033978795.1 of Nerophis ophidion. Taxonomy (NCBI): domain Eukaryota; kingdom Metazoa; phylum Chordata; class Actinopteri; order Syngnathiformes; family Syngnathidae; genus Nerophis; species Nerophis ophidion. The sequence goes on from NC_084618.1 coordinate 75,214,154, forward strand.
ACAGGTAGTGGTGACAATAATCCAGCACTGACTGGAGAGAAAGGCACCATAAAATAGTAACTGGCTGATTGACACCAGGTGTGGCCAGGTGCCAATCAGCTACAGCTTGGGAGACACAGCACAATCGACAAAATAAGAGCGTTAACAGGAAAAAAAGACAAACGCAAAGGAAAAACTAGAACATGACCAAACTGTCAGGGACAAGCCTGACAATGACGTCAATGAAAACAGCTTTACAGGACAGCTGTGCTAAAGACACAATTTAGGACTTACAAATGATGGTCCTGTCATCAAATGTTGTTACTCGTGTTATCATTTGGACATTTTACATTCTCGCGTTCATTGTTTCGCAGGAAAAGTCAAATAAAGTGGACCCGCAGAACCAGAAATGTTTGATGAAAATGTCTAAAATTCTAAAAAAAAAAGAGTACAGAACCCGGACGAAAAACCTTTGTTTGATGGGATAAAGACACAATTTAGGATATAAAACTGATAGAAGTGATTTACCAGTCATCATATTATGTTACGTATGTTATAATTTGGACGTTTTGTTATATTACTTTTATGTTATTGCGGAAAAAGTCAAACAAAATGAACCGGCAGAGCCAGATATTTGTGGTAAAAATGTCTTTTTGCAGAAAAAGTCAGCAAAGTGGATTCGCAGATCCGTAAGAAAAATGTCTAAAATTCCAAAAATAATCCAGAACCTAAAGAAAAACCTTAGCTAAATTTAAGAAAGACACAAAATAAAGTGGAAACACAGAACCAGAATTTTTAAAAATAAAAATGTTTAAAATTCTAAAAAAGAATCCAGAACCTAGTCGAAAAACCTTTGCTTGATGGGATAAAGACATCATTTAGCACGTAAAACACATAAAAAAGATTTACCAGTCCTCCTATGTCATCATTTACGGTCTTATTTAGACATTTAGCAGTATTGTTTTCATCTTTTTACAGACAAAATCCAATAAAGTGGACCCTTTAGAACCAGAAAGTTTGAACAAAAATGTGTAAAACCCATGACTGTCACTTTGAGTTTGTGACAAACCCCAAGATGCAGAGAAGGCGGCAGGGATTGTGGGAGAAAACATGATTTAATTTAACACTAAAACAGGAACAAACAAAAATGTACGAACAAAAGGCGCTCACAAGGCGGAGAACAAACCTAGCTATGAACAAAAACTAACACAAAGCTAACTGTGGACTAGAAAAAAACACTTACTGTGACACGAAAGAACTGTGGCATGAGTAGAGTGAACAGAAGTAGACACAGCTACAATAATAAGTATTAATGACATTGACAGGTAGTGGTGACAATAATCCAGCACTGACTGGAGAGAAAGGCAGCATAAAATAGTAACTGGCTGATTGACACCAGGTGTGGCCAGGTGCCTATCAGCTACAGCTTGGGAGACACAGCACAATCGACAAAATAAGAGCGCTAACAGGAAAAAAAGACAAACGCACAGGAAGAACTAGAATATGACCAAACTGTCAGGGACAAGCCTGACAATGACGTCAATGAAAACACCAGCTTTACAGGACAGCTGTGCTAAAGACACAATTTAGGACTTAAAAATGATGGTCCTGTCATCAAATGTTGTTACTCGTGTTATCATTTGGACATTTTACATTCTCGCGTTCATTGTTTGCAGGAAAAGTCAAATAAAGTGGACCCGCAGAACCAGAAATGTTTGATGAAAATGTCTAAAATTCTAAAAAAAAAAAAAGAGTACAGAACCCGGACGAAAAACCTTTGTTTGATGGGATAAAGACACAATTTAGGATATAAAACAGATAGAAGTGATTCACCAGTCATCATATTATGTTACGTACGTTATCATTTAGACATTTTGGAATATTGCTTTTATCTTATTGCGAAAAAAGTCAAAGTGGGCTCGCAAATTCTTAACATTTTAACAAATATGTCTGAAATTCAAAAAGAACCCAGAATCAAAACGAAAACCATATTATGCATTGTTACTTGTGTTTTCATTTAGACATTTTGCTTTATTGAATTCATCTTTTTGCAGTTAAAGTCAATAAAGTGGATTCGCAGATCCAGAAAATGTTAAGAAAAATGTCTAAAATTCCTAAAATAATCCAAAACCTAAAAAAATAACCTTAAGCTTCATGGGATAAAGATACAATTTAGTACTAAAAACATGTAAAAAAAATTATGTGTCTGTCCTTCTATGTTGTTATTCATATTATTTAAACATTTTTCATCATTGGTTTATTCTCCTTACAAGAAAGTCTAATACAGTGGACCTGCAAAACCATAAGGAAATTGTGAAAATGTCTAAACTTGAACTTTTAGGACTTAAAAAGTTTAAATAAATGATTTACTTGTCATTCTAGGTCATCATTAATGTTCTTATTTAGACATTTGGCATTATTGCTGTCATCTTTTGGAAGGAAAAGTCCAACAAAGTGGAACAATAGAACTGGAATGCTTTCAACAAAAATGCCAAAAGTTAAACAAGAACATACACAGAAACATTAGCTTTGCATGACAGCTGTGCGAAAGACACAATTCAGGACTTCAAATGAATAAAAATGATGGCCCAGTCATCTTGTTATTATTTGGACATTTTACATTCTTGCTTTCATTGTTTTGCAGAAAAAGTCCAATAAAGTGGACCCGCGGAACCCCAAATTTGTTTTATAAAAATGTCTAAAATTCCCAAGAAGAATCCTGAACCTCAACGAAAACCTCTTCTGGATGGGATAAAACATTGTTTAGGACATTAAACAATAAAAAAATGATTTACCAGTTATTCTGTCATCATTTATGTTCTTATTTAGACATTTGGCATTATTGGTTTCATCTTTTTACAGACAAAAAGTCCAATAAAGTGGACCCTTTAGAACCAGAAAGTTTTAACAAAAATGTGTAAAAGTCGAAAAAGAAAACCCATGACCTAAATGAAAACATTTTACATTCTTGTTTTCATTGTTTTGCAGAAAAAGTCAAATAAAGTGGACCCGCAGAACCATACATTTTTGATAAAATGTCTAAAATTCCAAAAAGACTCCAGAACCTAGGGGGAAAACTTTGCTCGATGGGATAAAGACACAATTTAGGACATAAAACGGATACAAATTATTTACCAGTCATCATATTATGTTACTTATATTATCATTTAGACATTTTATAATATTGCTTTTATCTTATTGCGGAAAAAGCCGAATAAAGTGGACCCTTGAGGTCTCGTGTAAATAAACTTAGCTTGACAGGACAGCTGCACCCAAGACTCAACTCGGGACTTAAAACGGGATACAAATGATTTACCAGTCATCCTATGTCATCATTTATGGTCTTACTTAGACATTTGGCAGTATTGCTTTCATCTTTTTACAGACAAAACCCAATAAAGTGGACCCTTTAGAACCAGAAAGTTTGAACAAAAATGTGTAAAACCCATGACGTCAATAAAAACATCAGCTTTACAGGACAGATGTGCTAAAGACACGATTTAAGACTTAAAAATAATGGTCCAGTCATCAAATGTCTCGCGTTCATTGTTTCGCAGAAAAAGTCAAATAAAGTGGACCCGCGGAACCAGAAATGTTTGTTAAAAATGTCGAAAATGCTAAAAAGAATCCAGAACCTGGACAAAAAAACCTGTCTGATGGGACTAAGACATGATTTAAGACATAAAACAGACAAAAATGCGGATTCGCAGTCTGGAAAATGTTAAGAAAAATATCTAAAATTCCAAAAATAATCCAGAACCTACAGAAAAACCTTAGCTAAATGGGATAAAGACACAACATAAAGTAGACACACAGAACCAGAATTTTTTTCAATAAAAATGTCTAAAATTCAAAAAAAGAATCCAGAACCTAGACAAAAACATTTGCTTGATGGGGTAAAGACATCATTTAGGACATAAAACAGATAAAAATTATTTACCAGTCTTTCCATGTCGTCATTTATGGTCTTATTTAGACATTTGCAGTATTGCTTTTGATCTTTTTACAGACAAAATCCAATAAAGTGGACCCTTTAGAACCAGAAAATGTGTAAAACCCATGACGTCAATGAAAACATCAGCTGTGCTAAAGACACACTTTAGGTCTTAAAAATGATGATCCTGTCATCAAATGTTGTTACCCGTGTTATCATTTGGACATTTTACATTATTGCGTTCATTGTTTCGCAGAAAAAGTCAAATAAAGTGGACCCGCGGAACCAGAAATGTTTGTTAAAAATGTCTAAAATGCTAAAAAGAATCCAGAACCTGGACGAAAAACCTTTGTTTGATGGGATAAAGACACAATTTAGGATATAAAACGGATAAAAGTGATTTACCAGTCATCATATTATGTTACGTATGGTAAGATTTCGACATTTTGTTATGTTATTTTTATGTTATTGCGGAAAAAGTCAAACAAAGTGAACGCGCAGAGACAGATATTTGTGGTAAAAATGTCTTTTTGCAGAAAAAGTCAGCAAAGTGGATTCGCAGATCCGGAAAATTAAAAAAAAAAATTCTAAAATTCCAAAAATAATCCAGAACCTACAGAAAAACCTTAGCTAAATGGGATAAAGACACAACATAAAGTGGGCACACAGAACCAGATTTTTTTTTATAAAAATGTCTCAAATTCAAAAAAAATACCTAGACAAAAACTTTTGCTTGGTGGAATAAAGACAACATTTAGCAAATAAAATAGAAAAAAAAATGATTTACCAGTAATCCCATGTCATCATTTATGGTCTTATTTAGACATTTGGAAGTATTGCTTTTGATCTTTTTACAGACAAAACCCAATAAAGTGGACCCTTTAGAACCAGAAAGTTTGAACAAAAATGTGTAAAACCCATGATGTTAATGAAAACATCAGCTTTACAGGACAGATGTGCTAAAGACACGATTTAAGACTTAAAAATAATGGTCCAGTCATCAAATGTCTCGCGTTCATTGTTTCGCAGAAAAAGTCAAATAAAGTGGACCCGCGGAACCAGAAATGTTTGATAAAAATCTTTAAAATGCTAAAAAGAATCCAGAACCTGGACAAAAAAAACCTCTGTCTGATGGGATTAAGACATGATTTAAGACATAAAACAGACAAAAATGCGGATTCGCAGTCTGGAAAATGTTAAGAAAAATGTCTAAAATTCCGAAAATAATCCAGAACCGACAGAAAAACCTTAGCTAAACGGGATAAAGACAACATAAAGTGGACACACAGAACCAGAATTTTTTTTTATAAAAATGTCTAAAATTCAAAAAAAGAATCCAGAACCTAGACAAAAACATTTGCTTGATGGGATAAAGACATCATTTAGGACATAAAACAGATAAAAATTATTTACCAGTCATCCCATGTCATCATTTATGGTCTTATTTAAATATTTTGCAGTATTGCTTTTATCTTTTTACAGACAAAACCCAATAAAGTGGACCCTTTAGAACCAGAAAATGTGTAAAACCCATGACGTCAATGAAAACATCAGCTGTGCTAAAGACACACTTTAGGTCTTAAAAATGATGATCCTGTCATCAAATGTTGTTACCCGTGTTATCATTTGGACATTTTACATTATTGCGTTCATTGTTTCGCAGAAAAAGTCAAATAAAGTGAACCCGCGGAACCAGAAATGTTTGATAAAAATGTCTAAAATTGTAAAAAAAAAAAAAGTCCAGAACCTGGACGAAAAACCTTTGTTTGATGGGATAAAGACACAATTTAGGATATAAAACAGATAAAAGTGATTTACCAGTCACCATATTATGTGACGTATGGTAAGATTTCGACATTTTGTTATATTATTTTTATGTTATTGCGGAAAAAGTCAAACAAAGTGAACGCGCAGAGACAGATATTTGTGGTAAAAATGTCTTTTTGCAGAAAAAGTCAGCAAAGTGGATTCGCAGATCCGGAAAATATTAAGAAAAATTCCTAAAATTCCAAAAATAATCCAGAACCTACAGAAAAAACCTTAGCTAAATGGGATAAAGACACAACATAAAGTGGGCACACAGAACCAGATTTTTTTTTATAAAAATGTCTCAAATTCAAAAAAATTACCTAGACAAAAACTTTTGCTTGGTGGAATAAAGACAACATTTAGCAAATAAAATAGAAAAAAAAATGATTTACCAGTAATCACATGTCATCATTTATGGTCTTATTTAGACATTTGGAAGTATTGCTTTTGATCTTTTTACAGACAAACCCAATAAAGTGGACCCTTTAGAACCAGAAAGTTTGAACAAAAATGTGTAAACCCCATGACGTCAATGAAAACATCAGCTTTACAGGACAGATGTGCTAAAGACACACTTTAGGACTTAAAAATAATGGTCCAGTCATCAAATGTCTCGCGTTCATTGTTTCGCAGAAAAAGTCAAATAAAGTGGACCCGCGGAACCAGAAATGTTTGATAAAAATCTCTAAAATGCTAAAAAGAATCCAGAACCTGGACAAAAAAAACTCTGTCTGATGGGACTAAGACATGATTTAAGACATAAAACAGACAAAAATGCGGATTCGCAGTCTGGAAAATGTTAAGAAAAATGTCTAAAATTCCAAAAATAATCCAGAACCTACAGAAAAACCTTTGCTTGATGGGATAAAGACATCATTTAGGACATAAAACAGATAAAAATTATTTACCAGTCATTCCATGTCATCATTTATGGTCTTATTTAAATATTTTGCAGTATTGCTTTTATCTTTTTACAGACAAAATCCAATAAAGTGGACCCTTTAGAACCAGAAAATGTGTAAAACCCATGACGTCAATGAAAACATCAGCTGTGCTAAAGACACACTTTAGGTCTTAAAAATGATGATCCTGTCATCAAATGTTGTTACCCGTGTTATCATTTGGACATTTTACATTATTGCGTTCATTGTTTCGCAGAAAAAGTCAAATAAAGTGGACCCGCGGAACCAGAAATGTTTGATAAAAATGTCTAAAATTGTAAAAAAAAAAAGTCCAGAACCTGGACAAAAAACCTTTGTTTGATGGGATAAAGACACAATTTAGGATATAAAACGGATAAAAGTGATTTACCAGTCATCATATTATGTTACGTATGGTAAGATTTAGACATTTTGTTATATTATTTTTATTTTATTGCGGAAAAAGTCAAACAAAGTGAACGCGCAGAGACAGATATTTGTGATACAAATGTCTTTTTGCAGAAAAAGTCAGCAAAGTGGATTCGCAGATCCGGAAAATTAAAAAAAAAAATTCTAAAATTCCAAAAATAATCCAGAACCTACAGAAAAACCTTATCTAAATGGGATAAAGACACAACATAAAGTGGGCACACAGAACCAGATTTTTTTTTATAAAAATGTCTCAAATTCAAAAAAATTACCTAGACAAAAACTTTTGCTTGGTGGAATAAAGACAACATTTAGCAAATAAAATAGAAAAAAAAAGAGATTTACCAGTAATCACATGTCATCATTTATGGTCTTATTTAGACATTTTGGAAGTATTGCTTTTGATCTTTTTACAGACAAAACCCAATAAAGTGGACCCTTTAGAACCCGAAAGTTTGAACAAAAATGTGTAGATTCCACGATGTCAATAAAAACATCAGCTTTACAGGACAGATGTGCTAAAGACCCACTTTAGGACTTAAAATGATGGTCCAGTCATTAAATGTTGTTACTCGTGTTATCATTTGGACATTTTACATTCTTGCGTTCATTGTTTAACAGAAAACGTCAAATAAAGTGGACCCGCGGAACCAGGATTTTTTTGATAAAATTTAATAAAATTCAAAAAAAGACTCCAAAGCCTTTTTTTGATGGGATAAAGACATCATTTAGGACAGTGGTCCCCAACCTTTTTGTATCTGCGGACCGGTCAACGCTTAATAATTTGTCCCGGGGGAAGTTTTTGTCATGAAAAAGGGAGGTTTTTGTGGTTGCTGCACTAATTGTAAATGTATATTGTGTTTTTTATGTTGATTTAAAAAAAAAATAAAAAAAATGTATTTATTTATTTATTTATTTTTTAATAAAAATTAATAAAAAATTCTTCTGCGGCCGGGTACCAATCGGGCCACGGCCCGGTGGTTGGGGCCACTGATTTAGGATATAAAACGGATAAAAGTGATTTACCAGTCATCATATTATGTTACTTATCTTATCATTTAGACATTTTGTAATATTGCTTTTATCTTATTGCGAAAAAAAAGTCAAATAGAATGAATCCGCAGAACCAGAAATTTTGTGTCTAAATATCCAAAAATAATCCATAATTAAAAAAAAAAAAACCTTAGATTAATGGGATTAAAACACAATTTAGGATTTAAAACAAATAAAAACGATTTAACATTCATCATATTATGTGACTTATGTTATCATTTAGACCTTTTATAATATTGCTTTTAACTTATTGCGGAAAAAGTCAAAGTGGACGATAAAATTTTAACAAAAATGTCTAAAATTCCCCAAAAAATTCAGAGTCAAAATGAAAACAGTAGCTTGATGGGATACAGACACAATGTGAGACTTAATCAGATTTAAAAAAAAAAAATGATGGACCCGTCATCATGCATTTACACATTTTGCATCATTGAATTCATCTTTTTGCAGAAAAAGTTAACGCAGATTCGCAGATTCTGAAAATTTCAAGAAAAATGTCTAAATATCCAAAAATAATCCAGAATTGAAAGAAAAACCTTATCTTAATGGGATAAATACACAATTCAGGACTTAGAACGAATAAAAATGATTATCCTATGTTGTTACTCATGTTATCATTTAGACATTTTACATTCTTGCTTTCATTGTTTCGCAGAAAAAGTCAAATAAAGTGGACTCGCACAACCAAAAATGTTTCGATAAAAATGTCTAAAAAAAAAAAATCCAGAAGCTTGACGAAAACTTTTAGGAGATAAAACAGATAAAAAATGATTTACCAGTCATCCTATGTCATCATTTATGTTCTTATTTAGACATTTGGCATTATTGCTTTCATCTTTTTACAGGAAAAAAAATTCTAATAAAGTGGAACCTTTAGAACCAGAGAGTTTGAACGGAAATGGGGAAAAGTCGCTGCCGTAAACAAAAACATTAGCTTTACAGCGCTTGAAGACACATTTTAAGACTTAAAATTAATAAAAAATGATGGATCAATTACTCTTGTTGTCATTTAGACATTTTGAAATATTGCATTTGAAAAAGTCAAAGTGAACTCTCAAAACCTTAAAATTTTAAACAAAAATTTTTAAATTCCAAAAAGAATTCAGAATCAAAACAAAAACCTTAGCTTGGTGGATAAAAACACAATTTAAGACTTTCATCCATCCGTTTTCTACCGCTTGTCCCTTTTTTGGGGGTCACGGAGGGTCGCTGGAGCCTATCTCAGCTGCATTCGGGCGGAAGGCGGCGTACACCCTGGACAAGTCGCCATCTAAAACATGAAAAATGATGGAGCAGTATGTTGTTACTCGTGTTTTCATTTAGACATTTTGCTTTATTGCTTTCATCTTTTTGAGGAAAATCAAGCAAAGTGGACACGCAGATCCCAAAAATGTCCAAAAATTCCAAAAAGACCCCAGAACCTAAACAAAAACCTTAGATTAAGAGGATAAAGACACACTTCAGGACTGAAACATATACAAATGATGTATCTGTCCTATGGTGTTATTCATATTATTTAAACATTTTGCATAATTTTTCTTACATGATAGTCCAGTATAGTGGACGTGCAGAACCAGACAAATTTTGTGAAAATGTCTAAAATTCAAACAAGAATCTGAACTTGAACAAAAACGTTAACTTGACAGGACAGCTGCACTTAAGACACAATTCAGGAGTTAAAATGGATAAAAAATATTGACCGTTCGTTTTAAGTAGAGATGTCCAATAATATCGGCAGGCTTTAACACACACATGCGAATGCAAGGTATACTTGGTCAACAGCCATACAGGTCACATTGAAGGTGGCCATATAAACAACTTTAACACTGTTACAAATATGCCCCACACTGTGAACCCACACTAAACAAGAATGACAAACACATCCGCACCGTAATACAACATAAACATAACAGAACAAATTATAATAATACTATTACTACTAATAATAATAATACATTTTATTTGTAAAAAAAAAAAAGCACTTTACGTTGAGCAAACAACCTCAAAGTGCCACAATGTAAAAAAAAAATAGTAATAATAATAATTAAAAAAAATAATAATACATAAAGTATAAAACTATAAACAGCCCAATAGCTAGAACCAGCATGCATGTCTATAAAAAGGCTTTTTAAAAAAAAAATGGGTTTATAACCCTTTTTTAAAAGCATCCACAGTCTGTGGTGCCCTCAGGTGGTCAGGGAGAGCGTTCCACAGACTGGGAGCAGCGGAGCAGAAAGCCAGGTCTCCCATAGTTCGTAGCTTTGTCCGTTTTCACAAAATGTGTCTGGTTTTGCACGTCCACTATAATTCAACAAGATTCCCGAACTTGAAAAAAACAAGAAGCTAGCGTTGTATTTCTCAAAGGAAAAACATCCATCCATTTTCTACCGCTTGTTCCCTTTCATCATGATGGAAATATAACTAACAACAAAACTTTTCTTTACTCTTTGAAAGCTTAAGTTGGCCTCACTTTTATAATTTTCACATAGCATCACTACTTGTTTAGCACTCAAATGTTCATTCAGTTGTCTAAAAGTTTGACAAAAATATCCAGAACTTGAAGAAAAACAAGAGGCATTTGTAAAAATGTAATGATGGAAAAAATAATGAAACGGATGCAGTGGAGTCGTGTTCCCACACTTTTCCATCTGGCAACCTGATGGACCAGTCTGGGTTTGGAGGTTGCCAGGAGAACGCGACATTTCAGACTGCATTGTGCCGAGTGTGACATTTGGTGGAGGAGGAATTATGGTGTGGGGTTTGTTTTTCAGAAGTTGGAATTGGCCCTTTAGTTCCAGTGAAATAAACTTTGAATGCTCCAGGATACCAAAAACCTTTTGGACAATTCCATGCTCCCAAGCTTGTGGGAACAGTTTGGAGCGGACCCCTTCCTCTTCCAACATGACTGTGCACCAGTGCGCAAAGCAAGGTCCATAAAGACATGGATGACAGACTCTGGTGTGGATGAACTTGACTGGCCTGCACAGAGTCCTGACCTGAACCCAATAGAACACCATTGGGATGGATTACAACGGGGACTGAGAGCCATAATCAGTGTGTGACTTCACCAATGCGCTTTTGGAAGAATGGTGGAAAATTCCTTGTGACAGACTTCTCATACCGTCGTGGGGGTTCAACGGACCGTCAAGGAAGGACAGAGCGGCAGGCCCGTTTAGACTTCTTTATTTTTCAATAAACACTGCTTTTTAGCTGCTCTGTCAGCCGCTTGCCTTTCTGCTTCGGGCGTCGTCGCCTCTCTC